>NW_025400017.1:0-6593 GCF_016433145.1 Gracilinanus agilis
GGAGACAGAGGGAGAGACAGAGTGGGAGAGAGACATAGAGAGACAGAGATGGGGGAGATAGAGTCAGAGGAGATAGAAAGAGAGACAGGGGAGATAGAGGAGATAGAGGGAGAGAGAGACAGAGACAGAGAGAGACAGAGACAGAGAGATATGGGACAGACAGACAGGAGACAGAGAGAGAAATGGATAGAGAGAGAAAGAAGAGACAGAGAGGGAGAGAGAAAGGGAGGAGGAAGAGAGGGAGGAGGGAGGGGAGAGAGAGAGAGAGAGAGAGAGAGAGACAGGGTGTGGGGGAGGAGTGTGTGTGTTTATGAGTGCATGAACAATTGCAGATTTTGTGTTTATATCAGAAATCTGTACTTTCACCAATGATTTTGAGTGGATATTTAGACTGAATGCAGTTCAGGCAAGTTGCTCTGCAAATCTTGCTGAAAATCCAAAGGGCAACTCATTCTCTTTTGCAATTCACTTTGCTTTTCCTCTTACCTGTCACAACCACAGGCAGGTCGGTTCAGTGGGCAGCACACCAAATTCTAATCAAAGGAATTAAGCAAATTGGTTGATGGGAACTAGTCAAAACCATTTTGTGTGATTATATGTACTTAATGTCCTCGATGGTCCTGAGATTGGAAATGACGATACTGGATCCTCTGGCCAGTATCTGTCTCTGACGTCCTCTTAATTCATACTGGGCTTCATGATAGAAGTGAAGCAAGTTGGTGATAATGTTGTAAGGGCTAGTGAAGTGCTCTCTCTCTCTCTGTCTCTCTCTGTCTCTCTCTGTCTCTCTCTCTCTGTCTCTCTCTGTCTCTCTCTCTCTCTCTCTCTCAAAAACAACCTTTCCTTCCAACTTAGACTCAATACTGGTTCCAAAGTAGAAGAGAGGTAAGGGCTAGGCAGTGGGGTTTAAGTGACTCGCCCAGGGTCACCCAGCTAGGAAGTGCCCGAGACCAGAATTTGAACTGAGGACCTCTCATCTCTAGGCCTGGCTCTCAATCCACTGAGCCAGTTAGCTGCCCCCATAAATCTCTTTTGACACCTAAATTACCTTCCTTGATTTGTGTTTTTGCAACTTCCCTTTTCCAAAGGCATCATTTCCTCACTTGCTAATTTCCCACCTTAGGGAGAGGATTTTTGGGGCCTGCAGCCTTCAAAGAGGGGTCACTTGATGCTGAAGGGGAATTGGTTTTTTGAAGTCCAGAATAAGGATTTCCCCCTTAAGGCACATGACTTTTAGCACATCACTGACTTGCAAAAACCTTGTGGTTAAGTTTTCCAGGCCCATCTAAGGAATCCTTTCACTCCTTGTCAGTAGTAGTGTCAGAGAGGAACAGGAGAGACTGTGACTAGAGAACTTTGAGGCCTTAGACTTTAAAACCCTTAGATCTAGTCCAACCCACTCATTTTACAGAAGAGGGGGAGACTGAGGCCCCCAGAGGGTAGGTCCCCAGGGTTGACCTTCCAACCCTGCTTCTCTGGGTTCGGGATCCAGCAGCTGCATCTGGCAGTTACTTTCCCATGCTGCATATTAACAAAACAACCACAAATTGAGTTGTTAGCCAGTGCTTAGCAGTGCTCACTTGGCATACCACAGAGTCTCGGGGCAGGGCATGGGGTGCGAATATGTTTCCTAGTGGCTCCTTATTTTTGAGGCAGCCTGTCCATAATAACAATTATAGCTGGGATCTAGAGGACACATTTTTAAGACACTGTCAACAGCTGGGTGGCCCAGTGGATTGAGAGTCAGGCCCAGAGACAGATGGTCCTGGGTTCAATTCTGGCCTCAGACACTTCCTAGCTGTGTGACCCTGGGCAAGTCACTTGACCCCCATTGCCTAGCCTTTGCCACTCTTCAGCCTTGGAAGTGATACACAGTACTGATTCCAAGTGGAAGTAAGAGTTTAAAAAATGAATCTCATTTGATTATGAAAACAAACCCTGTGAGGCGGGCAAGGTAACTGTGATCTGCATTTTAGAGATGAGAAAAATCACTGGCCGTTTATAGGGTCTGTAGGCCTCATTCACTTCCTCCAGAAAACTTCGCCTGTGTTTTAATTAATGCCTATCAGTGGTATCTGTGTGTTCTGGCCTTCAGAAACATTGTCCCTTCAGTTTGAAGAGAGGCAACATGACTCCCTGTTTCCTCCTCCGTAAGACCCAGAAATTGTTGCCCTCCACTCCCGAGATCTCTTCCAGCTTGGGATATGTGATCCTCTGGTCCCGTGATTTGCTCCATATTTCCCAGTCAGAAGTAGAGTGAAGCCCAGTCTAATTCTCAGGTTCAGGGTTCTTTTTCCACATCAGGCCTTCTCCCTGTCTGCACCCTCCAGGTATTGAGAGACCACCAAAAGCTTGATTGTCATCAGTTATTACCCCTATTTCTTTGGCAGTGTCTGGCATGTTGAATCAGAATCAATGAATGGCTACCAAAAAGGATTCTTATTTGTGGGAACAAATGGTAAGAAAACAGGTGTATGCCCACTCCTGGGATGCAGAGGGAGTCATTTAATATTTACTACAAATATCGCTAATGGTTACTTGTCTTCTGCTGCCTTGCTTTTCATTCCTCCGTCACTGGGAGAGTTGACTAGCTTCTGTGGACTCGTCCTCTGATCATTTGTTTACTTTTTAACATTCTCTAAGCATCTTGTCTATAAGTGTGTGGCAGTTGGAAGACAAGCCCAGCCACATTTTGTTTTGCATGTGGTGAAAGAGATCGTGATAGACTTTGTTTGGGACGCCGCCACCTCCAAATGATTAAAGAGCTCCGCTTCTCCTGCAGGTAGCCCCAGAAGAATTCAAGACCAGTATTGGCCGTGTGAATGCCTGCTTACAGAAGAACCTTCCAGTCAGTATCAAGTGGCTGTTGTGTGGTTGCTTGTGTTGCTGCTGCACTCTGGGGTGCAGCCTGTGGCCCGTGGTTTGTCTTAACAAGAGAGTAAGTACACCTTGGAACGACAGATGTGCCTGTCTGCCTCTTGGGCACTCTTGCCTATGTGCCTCTCATTTTAAACCCAAAGGGAATAAGCACTACCGGCATTCTGTTGGCACAACTGTGGTTTCTCTAATGCACTCAGCCAACTGTCTGAGACTGGGTATGAATTCTGGGAGTTATCAGTCTCTGCAGGAACGAGTGCATCTATGCGTGTGTGCTTGTGTCCTTTGTGTGTGTGTGTTTTTAAAAAACCTTTATTTTCAGTCTTCGAATTGATACTTGGTATCGATGCCAAGAGGGAAGAGAGCAGTAAGGGCTAGGCAATGGGGATAAATGACTTGTCCAGGGGCACCCAGCTAGGAAGTATCTGATGCCAGATTTGAAGCCAGGACCTTCTGTCACCTGGCCTGGTGCTTTATCCACTGAGCAGCCACCTGGCTGCCCACCCTGTCATATTCTTTTCCCTTCCAGCCTTCCAGCACAGGGCAGGATTTCTCTCTGCCTCTTCAGATCCTCCTTCTTCTTGAGTTTCATGAAAGAATATTTCATTGTTCCTGGTAATCTATAGAATGGAGAGCAGGCTTACAGGGATCACAGTTACTTGGCTGCAGCAGGACAAACTTGCATATTCTCTGGAGCTTCTTACAAACTTTGCCCATTGCCCCATCTTTCCTACTAGCAGTAGTCTGAGAACAGCATTCTTGGGCCTTCTGTCTCTCTTTTTTTAAAACCCATGCCTTCTATTTTAGTAACAACGCTAAGACAGAATCTGGTAAAGGGCTTGGCAATTGGGGTTAAGTGACTTGCCCAGGGTCTCCCAGCCTAGGGAGTGTCTGAGACCAAATTGGAGCCCAGGACCTCCCATCTCTAGACCTGGCTCTCTATCCTCTGTGCCACCTAGTTGCCCTTGGACCTTCTCTCTTAACTTGCAGAAATGTAGAAATCTAAGTCTGTAGTGATTTAAAATGGAAAGGATCTTAGAATCATCTACCTTCCTGCTCATTGGATGAGTACTAGTGATTTCTTGTATCAAGTTATTAAGATTTCATTAAGGACTCAACGCCCTTTAATATGTGGCTCCTGCTGAAGGCCGTTATTTGCCTCCTTGACCTTCAGCCAACCTTGGCTGGGCCTTTTTACAAATCTCCACCCAGGGGCAGCATGGCACGATGGAAAGGGCCCGATCTTTGGAGTCCAAGGATTTGGCCCAGAATTCAGGCCCCACCGCTGACTGTGTATGGGTGATGGTCACCAAGTCACTTGGCCTCTGTAAAATGAGGACTCAAACTAAATGGTCTCCGACGCACCCTTCTAGCCTCGAGTCATTTAGCCTGGCATCACTGACTACACTCAGAAATTTCAGACTCCTCAGCACAACACATGATGGCCAGCGTGTTTCTTCTTAACTTGTCTGTATTTATCATGACTAAATGAGAGAGACAGAGGGAGGAAAGGAGTGGGGAGAAGAGAGGTCCAGAAAAGGACACAGAATGTATGTGTGTGTCCACATACAGATGGAGGGAAGGTGTGGTGTTGCTTGGCCCTGAAAGTCCAGATAGGCCGGTCCATCCCTGGCTCTGTTCTCATGTTTAAAGTCCCCAAAGCAAAAAACAACCCAGCCTCAGCCTCACAGAAACAAAAGGCCAAGCCCTGGCCTTCCATTTCAGCCTTTGAAATGAGAGAGAAAATAGTTCTGCCTGGAGTCAAGTATATTCTAGGGGACTGGAACATTGGCGAGCCCCCTTCCCCCCGTCATGTTTTCCAGAGCACAATTTGTCCTTTGGGGGCAGAGATGGAGAAAGAAGAACAAAGCGTTTTAAAAGCTTGGGCCAGAACCATTTGTACTGTTCATGCTGAGGGGCAGCCTGACCCAATGGATACAGCCTTGGAATCTCTACTCTATCAGTGGTCAAGTACTTAGTAAGTGGTGCCTGCCTTGTCCTGGCGGCTCAGGGCAAAGAAGGAAATAATCCCTACACTGGTAGGGAGCTTGTGTTCTTGTGTGGATGTGTGTGTACACCCACGTATAGATCTATCTGATGGAAGTATGCACAGAGCATAGATGCGCATGTGTATATACACACGTTGCTGCTGCTGCCATCTTCGGGCTTCTGTTTTCCAAATTGGACCAGTGACATCACAGGATGATGATGTCTGTGGGTGAATTGGATTTAAGGGAGGCAGACATATGCAGCCATGTGTACACAGAGTATTTAAATACAGGTACTTAGGAGATGGGAGGCTCAGGAATGGCCACGTCTTGAAGAAGTCGGGGGGGGGGGGTGCATGGAAATGCCAGATGGAGCATCACAAGGGAAGGAGAGAAAGAAAGCCAGATTGGGCAGGATCACAGCCAGTGAGGCTAGAAGGAGCAGAGGCCAATTCCTGCCACTGCTGCATACTAGCTAGGTGACAAGTCCCTTAATTCTCAGTGCTCTTAGCAGTTGCCCAAGCCTGGGTTCTAAGGGAGTTGTCCATCTGTATTGGAGGAGGGAATCTCTACACCCAGAATTCCCTGCATGGGCCTGTTAACACATTCCTTCAACCAATATTTATTTATAACTGGCCTTAGACACTTCCTAGTTGTGTGACCCTGGGCAAGTTACCTCCCCACCCATCGCCTAGCCCTTGCCACTCTTCTGCCTTGGAATCGATACACAACATTAATTCTAAGGTGGAAGAGAAGGGTTTCCAAAAAGAAAAAGAAAAAGAAAGCATTGGCAACCTTGGTGAGAACAGTTGATGAGGTCAAAAGCCAAATTGTCGAGGGTTTGGGAGTGAGAAGAATAGGAAGCAAAGGTGAGTGTGGAGTTCAGCGATGAAGCCCGAGATGCAAAACCCAGGACAGTAGCCCGTATCATCTGGGCAAGTGAAGTGAAGACTTCAGAAGGCTGAGGGGGGGGGCCTGAGGTACAGAGAAATTGAAGCTAAAAGAGTGAGAAGGAGTAATTGAACACACAAGTTTTTCTTTGGGCCAAGGAGAGAGTTGGGAATGACGGCAGGGACGTACGAGGTAGTATCAGGTGTGTTTATTGCCAGGGGGATTCTTTGTCAGCTATGGCTTGTACATTCCAAGTCTCAGCTTCTGTGGCTAGAGCACTGGCCTGGAGTGGGGAAGAAAGACCAAGCTCAAACCTGGCTTCAGACTTAGCTGGGTGATTTAAGTCACTTAACATCTATCTGCCCCTGGACTGGACTCCTTATCTGTAAAATGGACACAATAATAGCAGCCTACCTCCCAAGATTGTTACAGCATGAGATATTTGTCAAGTTTTCTGCCAGTCTCACAGGGCCACAGAAATGCTGGCTCTTGTTATTGCTTTTTGATGAGTGACACTTACCCAAGCTTGTCTGTGACCTTGTGTTCTGCATGTTCAAAATGGAAGTAAATGTCCCTTATTCCCAGCCTCCCCCAGCTTGTGAAGTATCAGATGTGTTTATTGCCAAGGGGATTCTCTTTGTCAGCTGTGGCTTGTACTTTCTGGCGCTCAGCTTCTTTGATCCCTTTCCCTCTAGCCTTCCTACCAAATCTCTCCACTTCCCAAGCAGAAATTAAGTAAATGTGCCCATGCGTGCCCCATGGACCAGGCCTTCCATCATTTGTGTCTTTGCCTCTCGATGCTAGTTTCTTTCCCACGGGCTGTGTCAGAGCCACTCC
>NW_025400018.1:0-1155 GCF_016433145.1 Gracilinanus agilis
TGATTGATTGTGATACATAGGGTTCTTATCTTTAAAAAGTCAGGTGTCAGGAATTTTCATTCTCCTCAGAAAACAATGGAGGGAGAAGAAGGAAATAGACAGAGTAAGTTATATAGAGAAACATTTCTGAAGAGAGAAAAAGAAACACAAAGTCGACAATAAAGATATATACATAGTGGCACAAATACAGGCATAGTTATGAAGATAAAGACTTTTAAGAAATAATATAAATTGTCTTTAGATTGCCATAATAGACATTTTAAAGGTTCATTGGTCACATGAAAATGAAAATGAAAATGGTCCTCTGCTTGATCCTAATACAGAGAAATAGAAGGAACATGTGAAATTTTCAAATTAGAAAATATTGTCTACATTTAAGAATATAGAACTCCTTTTAAAATAGAGCTATCTAAAGGTAAGAGTCAGGATTTCAAGGTAAAATCACCAGGCAAGTTGACACACACAACAGGGATAACTAATTCTTCTCGAGGATGTTCACCAGCTAAATAAGAACCTCAGGAAAATGGTTTGAAGGTTTCCCTTCATCTACCAAAGGCTTGAAGTAGGAAAGCTTACAGAAGCAATTCTTCCTCTCCTAGCTTGGACAGAAAGTGCCAGTTGTACCTTCCAAACTCTTCCTAAATTGTCCCCTGCATTCCAGAATCCTCTCTCCAGTGTTCCTAGTGTGTGTCCATGCTAGAACCTTAAAGACAACCTTCAACTTCTCTTAAAACTTACTCTTATCTCTATAATTCTACTATTACATATAAAAGTTTTCTATCAGGATAAATGGCAGGCTCAACCCTTTTTCAGCTCAGTTCATTATAGCCAAAAGTTCACTCTGAATCTCCTAATGTAATGTGTGATTTCTGCAAGGATCCTTATAGCATCTTCTCCAGAAGATCCACTTTCCTGGTCCAAGGTATTGGTGATTATATTTTTCCTAAAATTACTTTAAAAGTTCTTAAATTTGGATTTTTAGATTAATTACACAATCCTCCCACCCAGGAGAGTATATACCAACAATAGAATTGACACAGGATACATGGTTAACCTATAAATTATATGAATCAATTCTCCCCCCCAAAAAGGAAAAGGGAAAATTAGAGTAATACATATATATATAAAACTATGCATGTAGTTATATATATATAT
>NW_025400019.1:0-1897 GCF_016433145.1 Gracilinanus agilis
AAAATAAATAAAAAAAATTAAAAATAAATAAAAATTATTTAAAAGATAATTTCTTTCCTTTTAATTACTCTTTCTCCTCTTATGATCAGAAAAGGGTGAGAAAAGGAGATAAGATCAAGAAATGTTAGGGCTATTAAAAATGGAAGAGATTATCCAGGCTACTCTCATTATTTACAGTTGAGGCTCAGAGAAGTCAAGGTCAACACATAATAGTGTTACAATCAGTCACAATACAACTAGTTACAATAAAGTCAGGACTAGAATCCAAGATTCCTGACTGTCAGTAAAATAAGTAGGCTGCTTCATTTTGGACCATTGATCAGTTTTTCCCATGTAAAGAAGAAATCCTTAAAGAGATAAAGGAAAACTAAAAATTCTTAAAACCAGCCCTTTGCTTTGACAGTTTCTTTTTTTTTCAGACTGTTGTTATTTACAATATTATATAATTAATATTCTATTATGTGATCTATTATATAATAATTATTATTATTATTATTTCAGACTATTGTTATTTTATGGCTATAGCAGTGGTTTTGAATTTATACCAAGTGTGATTAGGTCAAGCTACATCCCAGTTCTTTTCTAGGAATTTTTCCATCAGTAAAGAAGGAATCAGTATCCTCAGGTTATACCTAGGAAATGTGGTAAGGAATGGAAATCCTATCCATCAGTAATGGGGGTACTGGTAAATGTTCAACAATAGGATCTCTGGAAAAAATGTACCTATGGCACATTTTATTTTATTTTTATTTTTTAAAAAATCTTACCATCTTTGTTAGTATAGAACCTTTTAGAGAACAAATGCCCAAACTGCAACCCTCACACCACCTGGGAGCTTATCTCAAACAGAGGAGGGAGGAAGCACTCCCTTTGGGCTGTTGGGCAGAGGGAAGAGGGATGAGTGAAATGTCCTCAGGCACAAGTGGAGAGGAAGAGGGGAGCAGCCCTTTCTGGCATGCTCTAGCATGTGTGTCATAGGTTCACCAACATGGGGTTAGGCAGTTGGGTAAAGTGATTTGCCCAGGGTCACCCAGTGAGGAAATAGCTGAGGGTAAACTTGAACTCAATACCTCCAGGCTCCTAGCCTGGCTCCCTATCCACGGAGTGTCCTAGATGCCCCCATGACACATTTTAATGTTTAACTTCTATTTATAACACTATCACTTTTTAAAATTTAGATATAGCAAAATAATAAATCAAGTCCTGATTTGTAGTGTTTGCCAATTTTTAAAGAGTAAATATTCACACTGAAAACATGATAGTTAACTCTCATGAGCCCATGGGAGATAGCTCCCTCCAGGGAACCCATGCCATAGGGCACTATAAGTTGAGCTAAAGTTCTTTTTGTCAACTCATGATGCACATTAGCACAGACTTCTGAAACCTGAAAAATGGGTCCAGGACTAAAAACTTCAGTCTGTGACTATTCAAATTACATAAGTGAGTATTGATCAAACTGGGAAGAGAACTCCAGAGATTTCTCCAATCCTTCTTCTTCTTCCTTGCCTCCATTCAGGTGCATCCTTCAGCAGAGTGGGAAGGACTTGGAGAACACTTAGCTGACAAGGAAACATAATTGCCTGCCAATCTAATTCTGTTTGCTAAAGAATTCCGTGCAGCATTGTTTCATAATCAAAGCTTTTCACTTCACAATAAAAGTGTCCCTTCTCTCATTCCTACTGGTCAGAATGAATGCAGAGGCTGCAAAAAGAAATGCAGGAACATAGCCATATTCTCCATCCCCCAGTCTCTACACCTGACTGCAGTTGTTGGTTTTCTTTCTTTCTTTCTTTCCTTTCTTTCCTTTCTTTCCTTCCTTCCTTCCTTTCTTTCTTTCTTTCTTTCTTTCTTTCTTTCTTTCTTTCTTTCTTTCTTTCTTTCTTTCTTTCTTCCTTCC
>NW_025400020.1:0-3823 GCF_016433145.1 Gracilinanus agilis
CATTCTGTCATGATTGTTGATAGCTTGCCAGTTTTTGGGTTTTTTTTTGCTAACTGCCCCAGAGGTGGTTTCCAAACATGTAAGAAGACTTCCCACTTCCTGTCAAAGAAAATTTAAAAAGGAAGAGTGGGGGCAGAATTGCAGCTTATATTTGTATTGTGACGTATAAAAATAAAAGTATTGATTGTTTTAGCATTGAAAAGAATTGACTGTTGTCTTTGTTAATCTGTTGAAAACTTTGTCCCACCTACTATCAATGAAAGACTTAGACTCCCTTAACAGGTTGAAAGCTTATCCCTGCTGTGTTAGCTTCCTTGAAGAATCTGTTCCAGCATGCCTTTCAAATCACTGCTCTTAAACCTTGAACCCCAGAGGACAGGAGGTGACTTTAAGGCACACTTAATGGGAAGCCCTGCCCTGGAGGTAGTTTAGGAATGGTTGGTCATTATACCACAAAGCATGTGACTATTTGGCATCTCTAGCTGCCTGATACCAGTAACAGTAAAATAGGATCAAAAAGTAAGTTAGGTTTGTTGGCAGTCTATTGAGCTCAAAAATGTGTGCATTTACAACCACCTTTTATTGTGATAGCTGTGACCTCACATCACAGCTCATTTGTGAAAAAGTCACTGCAATCAGCAAATTTAGCCAAGGAAAAATTTCTCCCACTGTTCAAGAAAAGGCTGTGGTGTCACCTTGATAATAAGATTTCTAGCATCTCATGGGGAGGGCCTTGGAGGTTGATGGGAGGAAGTAGCCTCTCAAGACTCATGGGACAGTGTACAGAAGCACTTTCTGGAGTTGAAGACTGAATGGCAGAAGGCTTGGGGTTGCATGAAGTTAATACTTAGTAAGAGTCCATGCTTCGATATTAGAGAATAAACTGGGCAACAGATAACCCAGAGGGGTTTGTGGCAGAATTTTTGTGTTTAGGTTGAGCTATTTTACCTCGCACTTGCTCATAGTACTTTAGCTATCAAAAGGGGCCAGTGTGTCCCAAATTGGGTAGTGACCCCCACCAGTCCTTGTGCGATAAAAGTTAATGCTTTAAAGCTTGCAACACACATTACAAACTCAACTGGGCCTCACAATAACCTGGAAGTGCTATTATACCCATTTTACAGATAAGAAAATTGAGACAGAGGTTAAGCGACTTGCCCAGAGTCACACAGCTAATAAGTGTCAGGAGATTTTGAACTTCTGTCTTCCTAACTCCAGGCCTGATGCTCTATCCATTGAGCCACCCAAGTGCCTCCAGTAGGGAGGAGAAGGGACCATGATGGAGCACCAACAGCAGCCTGGGAGCAAAATCAGCCAATCCCAGTGCGGGATGTTCCAAAGGACCATAGACCCATCATAGAATGTTGGTGCTGGAATTGACTTTGACAATCAACTCATCCACCCCCACCCTTGTTTTACAGTTGAGGAGAGCAAGGCAGACCGGAGGGGATTGGCCCTTGAGCGTGGTCAATCAGCTAGTACCAGTGGCCTGCTGTGACTAGGACCCAGTCTAGAGCTCTTTATTCCACCTCATCACCCAGCATCTCCCTTGTTTTCTTTGCCTGCCCTAAGCAGGTGGGGAGGGGAAGGAAAAGGAGAGCAGAATCACTGAGATCTCATTTCCGAGACCTCCAGGACCTCCTAGAGAGGCACCAGTATGAGAGAGGGCGGAGTTCCTGGGTGGGGAAAGAGTGCCTCATGCTTTGGGCGTTGTTCACCCCACCCTCCGAGGCGCTTCTGCTACTTCTTGTTGGCTGCCATTTCTCCTGGGTGGAGGTGAGTGTTCAGGGCTCCTGGGCCAGGGTTAAGGCTTTCTGTGGGGTTTTTAGGACAAAATTTTTTTCTTTACCCTCTCCTGCTGTCTCTGGGCTTTTGGGGGTGAGGGTGGGGGTGTCCTCCGCTCCTCTGGGCTGCATCTCGGGATCTCAGCTTAACCCCGAACCCAATATGAAGACAAAGACTTTGCTGTATTCTCAACCTCGCTCAGTCTTGACACTTGAGTTCAAGCCTGAGCCTGATCCCACCTTGGCTTACTCCTCTTTTTGCCCCAAACTCTCTGCCTGGGTCTCAGTTTCTCTATTCATGAAATTGTAGTAAAAAGATTTGCTCCGCCAACCTATAGTCCTATATATACGTATAGGATATGGTGGATTCTAGGTAAAATTGCCTTCTATGCATATATTTGTTCCTGTGCTGGTAAGTCCTTCTTGTAATAATATAAGGGCAATGTGGCCTCGGGTTGGGCGTCAAGTTAGTTCCCAATAATTTTAAGGAAGGGGATAAAGCATATACATTAATATCTGGCTAAGAAGAAGGCAGCTTAAAGGTAGAAGAGATAAAAAGAGCAGAAAACAGATATTCCTCATCTGTGTAGCTTCCCTCATTCCCTGTGAGGTCTCAAAAGACACCTGAATTTGTATTCAAATGAATTGCCTTACTTGGGGCAGGGTAAAAAATTAAGGCAAGCACTAATCGTCGATCCTATGTTCTACCCCCATCGACTTTGTTTGGCTGTTATTATTTATTAATATTTATTAGTCGTTATTTATATAATTGTGGTTTAATTGTAAATTAATTGTATTAAAATTCTATCGAATTGACGATACCATTATTTAATTAATATTGATATTGTTTTAGACTAATTAGCCCTATATTATGTTTATATGTAATATAGTACCAAATATATTTTATGATTTATATTTAATGTTTAAACATGATATATTTAATAATTTATTAAAATAGTGTTGATTCTATTTAATTAATAATTATTCAGTTTGGGATTTTGTTTGAATCAATTTTGGTTTCTGCTTAGTCATCTCTTTTGGGCGGGTTTTGGGTTTTGCTTAAACTTCTTAGTTGCTTTTTTTTTGCGGAGGATGGTTTGGGGTTTTGCTTAGCCATCTTAGTTACATTTTTGGTTGGTTTGGTTTTTGTTTAGTCATGTTAGTCACGTGTCATGCTAGACACGTGTCATGCTAGTCACGTGTTTTGGCTGTTGCGGTTTTTGCTTAGTCATGTTAGTTACCTTTTTTGGGTTGTTGCGGTTTTTGCTTATTCATCCTTGTTACTTTTTTGTTATTCTGCTTTTTTCCACCTCTGTTTAATTTCTTCTATACCACTTTAAACAAGTCATTCTTCATTTCTTTGAATTCTTCATATCTGTAATTTCTTAAAAATAAATTTTATTGATATTTTTACATCACCATAATTGCTCCCAATACTTCTCCCCTTTATCACTTTTGGAGCCACCCATGTAATATAAAATACTTTTTTAAAAAGTAGAAAAGAAGAAAAATTGGCAAACCAATCAATAAATTTAAAAAGCCTGAAAATCTATCAAAACATAATAGTATTGAGAGTAAAGAAAGCTGACTTTGTATTTGAATGGACTGCCTTACCTTGGGCAGGGAAGTTAGGCAAATTGTAATATTTTCTCTTCTATCCTGTTTTACGATTTTGATAATTACATTGAAGGAGAATTGGGTAGCCCTTTATTATTAATATTTGTTAATTATTTAAATGTGGCTATGTTTAACATTTACTAATGACTTATATAATTATGCTTTCTTTTGTTTACCTGTGTTTAATTATCAATAATATTGATAGTTCTGTTGAATTAATACCTTTAATTAAATGTAATTAATAATAATTGCTATTGTCAATATATTTAGTATATAAATGTTATATATTTATACATAGTTTTACATGTAAGTATTTTAATATAATATATTGACTATAATATTAAATATTTACTAGAAATTCCCTTTAAATTATTAATGTTAGCAAAGTTACTATAGTGGTATTATTATAATATTTATTATTC
>NW_025400021.1:0-8925 GCF_016433145.1 Gracilinanus agilis
CACCCCCCCACACTCCCCCCGCCCATGACCGTTGCACATTTCCACTGGTTTTAACATGTGTCATTGATCAAGACCTATTTTCAAACTGTTGTTAGTTGCATTGGTGTGGTAGTTTTGAGTCTTCATCCCCAATCATGTCCACCTCAACCCATGCGTTCAAGCAGTTGTTTTTCTTCTGTGTTTCCTCTCCTGCAATTCTTCCTCTGAATGTGGGTAGTATTCTTTACCATAAGTTCCTCAGAACTGTCCTGTGTCATTGCATTGCTGCTGGTACAGAAGTCCATTACATTCGATTTTATCACAGTCTCTGTGTACAGTGTTCTTCTGGCTCTGCTCCTTTCACCCTGCATCAATTCCTGGAGGTCTTTCCAGTTCACATGGAATTCCTCCAGTTTATTATTTCTTTGAACTCAATAGTATTCCATCACCAGCATATACCACAATTTGTTCAGCCATTTCCCAATTGAAGGACATACCCTCCTTTTCCAGTTTTTTTTTGTACACAGATACCAATACATATTCTGTTAATATATAATGCCTACTTAAGGAATTTCCTTTTTATATTTCTCTTATTTCTCTTTCCCTACTTTTCTTCCAACTCTCTTACTTGATTATTGAATTTATTTTTGAGTTCTTCCAGAATCTCTGACCAATTTCATTTTTCTTTGAAGTTTTTTATGTGGTTTCTTGGATCTCAGGATCTCCTACTGAATCTGTGTTTTGTTCTTTGTCTCCATAGAAATTTTCTATGGTTGTGTTCCTTTTTCTGCTTACTCATCTTTCAAGTTTATTTTTTTCTGTGTACGAGGAGTTCTGAATTCTGCTGATTCTTTCTCTTCTACTGATGGCGTTTAGGACTCATTACTGTGAGTTATTGTGCCCTGGGAATAGGATTCCATTGCAGGATTGAAATGTCCAAGCACTATAGACATCCAGGCCTCAATTTGTGCTCGTGCCAGGGCTTGAGGTTTCAATGGGGTGGTGTGGGATGTTCTGTTGCTGGTTTAGACAGGGTCCTGGAATCCTGAAGTTTGGCCTATACCCAAACTTGGAGCCTGGTGCAATAACTAGGGGGTGGTCAGCTCTCATTCCCTCTGTGTGCAGTTTTCCTTCTGGTTTGTCCTTATCTCATGAAAATTAAGTTTCTCTGCTTACCTTTCAAGTTGTTTTCTGCAGGGGAACCCCCTCACTCCATCTTGTTGTTGGTTTTGTGACTCTTATTGTTTTGAGTTACAATTTAAATTTTTTTTCCGGTAGAATTGTCAGAGTGGCTTCAATTTTCCCTGATATTAAGTCATCATCTTGACTCTGCTCCCTCCATTTGGGTAAATTTAAAATCAATAAATAACTCACATATACATGCAGAGATACTAAGTAAGCAGGGATTATTACTAAGAGAATTATATGGAGCATTTCATACTTTTGAAATACTCCAGAATTTCCAGTTATCTTGGATTATGGTACTATCTATAGGAAATCTCATATAAAGCTTCTTTGCATATGAATCTAGCTCACTTAGCAAATGAAGAATACCTTACTCTGTCTTCATTTCCAACCTCTAAAGGATAAAAACAGCATTGTTATTTTGACCACAATATACTTAATATACATAGATTAGAATGAGGAAAAAATTGAAATATTTTCTATTGTTTTTGAGGTACCATTCAATATTCAATGACTTCTATACATTTTAATGTAGATTATATAATGTCAACATTCATATCCTAGAAAGGAGAATATCATGAAACTATATGATATTTATTATGTTATTGCTGTCCATTAATTATTATCATTCAAATTTATTTAATTCAATCAAGTTAACCAAGGTTATTCCTGGAAAAATCCTAGCAGAGATAATGAAAGATATAATTGTTGAATATCTATAAAGGAAAACAATGATTACAAAACCAAGATGGCTTCATCAAATATAAATCATGAAGATTAATCCAATTTAATATTTAACAAGGATTATTAAGTTATTTCAGAGGAGAGTTGATAAAGTTTATATGTATCTTAGCAAAAATTTTGATAATATAGTTCAGGGTTGTGGAGATAGAGAGATATGAATGAGTTCCTAATATCCTAAGATGGATTCGATCCTACTTAGTTGATTAGAATCAAAAGGTCATTGTTAATGGTTCAATGTTAATATTATGAGAGGCCTTCAATAAAAAAAATCAAGGAATTTTTGCTTCACCCTGTGCTTTTTAACATTTTAAAATTCATAACATAGATGATCATAGATGATAAGATCATCAACTATGCAGTCAACCCAAAGCTTATAGGATTAGCTAACACACAAAATAAAAAAAAAAACTGAAATAAAAATTATGATATTCAGTAGGATAAATGTAAAATCTTGTACTTGGGTATATAAAAAAACCACCACAATTTAATGTGGAATGGAGATTGTTAGACAATAATGTTTTCGAAAAATAAATTAATTTCAATGTTATAGTAGACAATAATTTCAGTATTGTGTGAAATGGGATTCAAAAAAAGTAAATGTGACCTTGGGCTTCTTTGAGAAGATATAAAATTCAAGAATAGGTAAGTAATAATCTCACTGTATGCTATCTTTAACAGATCACCTCTAGATCCATTCTTGAAGTCATTGTTTAAGCACTTAAAGTCTGAAAAACCAGTAAATGAATAACGTAAAAATTAGTGTACAAAATAACGATCAAAATAATGTTTAAAAATAGACAACCAAGATTTTTGAGGAGACTGAGTATATACCATATGAAGGTCAGTTGAAGAAATATGTCCTGTTTAATACAGAGAAGAGAATTCTCAGTGGGGTCATCACAATCATTATGGTCTTCAACTATTTGAAAGGGCTATTTTGTGGGAGAGGGATTAAATATATTCTATTAGATCCTACATGGCAGTCAGAAACAATGGGTAGAAGTTGCAAAAGAGTTAAATTTGGGTTGCTCTGAAATAAAAAAAGTTAATAGACTGTTCTAAAGAGGAATAGATTTCCCAATTAGGTTAATAGTTTCTTCTGGAAATTATTCAATAAAAGGCTCAGTTATTACTTGTGGCATGTACTAGAGTGGGCATTCCTGTTGTGTGATATTTTCACTAGATTTCCACTGAGTTTTAATAGTACTCAAATGCTTTGATTCTACGAAATATATGGTTTCACTACTGGTAAAAAGAATAGTGCTAAATGCAGCAAATAAAATCTACATAAATTCCAGAGAATCTACATCAATTCATTTACTTTATAGAGAAAGAACTGAGGTCCAGAGAATATTAAGAGTTTACCTATAGTCAGATAATTTCCTTTTTTCATCATGTGAGGCTTTGTTTTCCTGAGAACATAATACCAGTCCAAGATAAATTAAGTAAAAAGAATAATGAAATATTTTCAACTTGAATGTTTTTTAAATGAATGTGACATCTCCAGTGATTAAAATTCAAAAGTAGAGAAATAAGAGGCATTCCTAATGATAATTACTGAATTTCATTATTCAAAGTAACCTTAGTGTTCTTAAGCATCAAATAGTTCAAACACATTCTTATGGGCAAGGATTCTATAAATAACTACATTTATTGATTGCCACAACACTATATCAATTATTAGTATACTTTTGAAATACAAGTGGTTGGTAATCACATGTTAACACTGAAAAATTAGATTGTCTGTCAGTTTTCAGTGATAAGTAATTATAATTGTGATGAAGAAGACACAAATGGTTTTAGGTTTGGCAATGACATTTCTAAGAAACATTTTTTTTGCATTTCCATGCATATAAAATTAAAATATTGAACAAAAATTTATATTCTTTCAATATGTTCCTCATTAATTATATTTTGGCATTATAATGATCAGATGTTTTTTGCAATTGGGGGCTCAATTTTTTTATTCATTTGTTATTTTGATGAATACTACTATGCAAAAAAAACATCATGTTGATAATTGGGATGTCCTCAATGAGGTTTGTCTTTTTTTAATCTTGTCATCAGTATGTGTAAAATGACTTGAAGCTATTTGATACATCATGGGATATATCTTCCCCACATTGAGTATTGTTTATTCTTGACCACTAAAGTAGCAAGAAATAGAAAGTCTTGCCTCACTTTTCCAAAATAAGGTTGGCTACATCTTCCCTTCAATTTTCTAGGATACTTCTTAAGGTTTGGAGATGTTTTACTTTAATGTTATTATTTTGAATCTCCATTTTAATGTATTTTCCCACTGTTGCTGATCATAATTAGAATACCTCAGTTTGCTTTAAGCAGCTTAGGTAGCCAGATAGTATAGTGGATAGAGTGTTAAACTTGGAATCAGGAAAATATATTTGTTAAAAACAAAACAAACAAAACCAGTACAATGTTTGCATAGAGCCACACTACAAATTTATTTCCATTTCAGTTCTTTCCTCTGGGTAATCGTAGGCAAGATACTTAATACCTCTGAGTCACTCTATTTTTTTTTCCAATTAAATGAACCAGATGACCTTTAATATCCCTTCTCACTCTAACAGACCTTATGACCTCTTGTTACATAAAACAATATCTCAAAATTAACTAAGATAAATGAGTTGTTTTAAACGATTCTTAAAATACTCCAAGGAAGGTATTAGGTAATGCAGTGGGTAGAGTGCTCGCTCAGGAATCAGGAGACCCCAAATTCAAATTTTTCTTCAGAAATTTACTTGTGGTATTACCCTGGGCAAATCACATACTCTCAGTCTTAGTTTTCTTATTAGTAAAATGGAGATAATACTATCACATACATTCCAAAGTGTTTGTGAGGATGTTCATTAGCATGCTCAATAACATGTTCAAAGTGTTTCACAAAGGCCTATTATTAAAGTTCATGTAATGCAAACATATATTAGAGACAATTATAGCAATGGTCTAAATCTTATGGAAAGTCTGGGCTCTTTCTGAGAGTCAAGATTTTGAAATTAGTATTTTAAAACATAGATTTTATTTTTCAGAGAATAGCCTGAGCAAGATTTGAGGAACAAAAGATTTCTGATCATTGTAACTGCATCTGGACACTGTATCTATTTAAATGTAAATGGACTAAGTGAATACAAATAAAGGTCTAGAGTTTATGACCAGATGAATTAAAAAATGAGCAAATATTTACCGTATTCATCTAAATTTTCACCCTTTGTAATATAGTAATATAATTACTTTTGAAACTAATTAGAATGCAATTTTCACCCCATAATACTGCATTAGTCCTAGTCCTCAGATGTCAGTAAGATATGTATTTGGGACATAGGGTTGATGATCTATTAATGGGAACAAAGTATAAACTTAGAATTTGTCATTTCAAGGCTCTCAGGGAAACTGAGGCTTCAAGAGGTTATGTCTTTAGAATCAGATGATGGGTAAGGGTCTGATGCATGAGCTGAATTTGAAATTTAATAAAATAAACAAACAAAAAAACCTAATTCATCAATTAAAATTGTATTTTATTTTATTTTAAACTTTTCCATGGTTACATGATTTATGATCCCCACCACCTGCTCTCTCCTCCTTCCTCCTAAAGCCAACAAGCAGTTCCATTGGATTATACATGTATCATTGTTCAAAATCCATTTCCATGTTATTCATATTTGTAGTAGTGATCCTTTAACATCAAAATCTTAATCATAGTCCTACTGCACTATATGATCAATCATACATTTTTTTTAATTTTTTTTCTTTCTTTTTTAAAATAAAACCCTTACCTTCCATCTTGGAGTTAATACTGTGTGTTGGCTCCAAGGCAGAAGAGTGGTAAGGGCTAGGCAATGGGAGTTAAGTGACTTGCCCAGGATCACATAGCTAGGAAGTGTCTTAGACCAGATTTGAACCTAAGACCTCCTGTCTCTAGGCCTGGCTCTCAATCCACTGAGCTACCCAGCTGCCCTTAATCATACATTTTTCTAATGCATTTCTGTTTCCACAGTTCTTTCTCTGGATGTAGATAGCATTTTTTCTCCTAAGTTCCTCTGGATTGTCCTGGATCATTGCATTGCTGCTAATAGAAAAGTATATTACATTCAATTATGCCACAGTGTATCTGCTTCTGCGTACAACATTCTCCTGGTTCTCCTCTTTTTGCTCTACATCAAATCCTGGAGGTCATTCCAGTTTATATGGAATTCCTCCAGGTCATTTTTCCTTTCAGCACAATAGTATTTCACCATCACCAAAATATACCACAAATTATTGAGCCATTTCCCAACTGATGGGCCACCTCTCCATTTTTCAAATTTTTTGCCACCACAAGGATTGCAATTATAAATATTATTAATTCTGCTTTCCTACATTTGTTTGCAATGTTTTTATGCTCTACTACATGGTGAAACTTTGTATATGTGCCATGTGCTGCTTAAAAGAAGGTACATTCCTTTTTATTCCTATTTATTCTTCTCCAGATAACTATTAGCTCTAATTTCTCTAACATTTCATTTACTTTCCTTGCTTCTTTCTTATTTATTTATTTATTTTTTTGGTTTAATTTATTTAGTTCTGATAGGGGAAGTTTAAGGTTCCTTACTAGTATGATTTTACTATCTATTTCCTCCTTAAGATCCTTTAATTTCTCCTTTAGAAATATGAAAGCTGTACCATTTGGTGCATATAAGCTGAGTACTGCTATTTCTTCATTATTTATACTGTATTTGATCAAGATGTAATTATCTTCTTTATCTTGTTTAATGAGAATCTAGTTTTGCTTTAACTTTGTCTGAGATCATAATTGCTACTCCTGCCTTTTTTGCCTCAGTTACAGCCCAGTAAATTCTGCTTTACCCTCTTACCTTTATCCTGTATATGTCTACCTGCCTCAAGTGTGTTTCTTGTAGACACTATATGGTCAGATTCTGGTTTTTAATCCATTCTGCTCTCTGCTTCTTTTTTATGGGTAAGTTCATCCCATTCACATTCACAATTATGATTACTATCTTTGTATTAATCTCCATTTTTACTTGCTCCTTTGATTCTGACTTTTCTCTTATCCCTCTTATCCTCCCCTCCAACTTTTCACTTTTAGTCACTCTCTCCCCTTTTCCCTCTCTAATGTTACTCTCCTTCCCACCCTCTCACTTTTTATTATTCCCCTCTTACTATAGTGCCTTTTAAATGATCGCCTAACCTTTCCCTCTCTTGTATTGCTCCCCTCCCCACTAGCCCATTTATAACCCTTCTACTTCTCTATAGAGCATGATACAATTCTCTGCCCAGATGGATCTGACTGTTGTTCCCTCTCTGAGCCAATTTCAGTAAGCATAAGAATTAAGTATTACCTATTGCCATACTCTTACTCCCTTCCACTATATTGGTCTCCCCCACCTCTTCCTAGGCAATTCATTATGAAATATATATTTATCCCACTTTTTCTCTTTTTCCTGTTTCTCTTAGTATTATACTTTTTTACCCCTAGTTTTTTATATATATTTTTGACATATCATCCTATACAATTTATCACTGTGACCTCTAGGTATACTTCTTCTAGCTAACTCAATGATAATAACAACTTTTAAGAGCTATCAATATTATGTTTTCATTTAGGAATAAAAATAATTTGAACTTATTCGGTGCATTTTTTTTCTTTTCTTAATTACCTTTTGGTGATTCTCTTGAGTTCTGTATTTGGGAATCAAATTTTCTATTTAAGTCTGATCTTTTCTTTATGAATGACTGGACATCTTCTATTGTATTAAATGACCATACTTTCCCCTGCAAGGATATAGTCAGATTTTGCGGGGTAGTTGATTCTTGATCATAGACCCACTTCCCTTGCTCTTTGGAATATTATATTCTATGCCTTCCAAATGACCTATTTTGCTTTTAAAATTATTTTCCCATTTTTTCAATCACTCTTAATTGTATTTTTGAATTGTGTTTTGAGTTCTTCCAGAGCTTGGATCCGATTCTCTGGAGTTTCAGAGTTTTTGCTTGGTATTCCTTGGTCCTCCTCTGTTCCATTTGTTCTTTCTTCATTACCTGAACATAAGCTGTCAATTGTAATTTATTTTCTCTTTTTCTGTTGTTTATTCATATTTTTCCCTTCTTCTCCACTCTTTATTGACAGTTACTCTGTTTATTGCCTGGATCTGTGAATTTGAATTTTTTGGCCCTGAGGGGCTTCTTTTCTACTTAGCTGATGAACTGAATTAGGATAAAGGAATTGACCAGTTGTATTAATGTGCACTGACGTCATATATTACCCCAGCTGCCAGCAGAGGTTTTCAGGTTAGATAGAGCAGAAGAGACCTGTGGCTGTGTCATGCTGCCAATTCTGGCTCTCTGTCTACTCTGCTTCTTTGCTCCTATGCTTTTCTGCCAGCTTGGTGAGACTGAGCCCGTCTGCCCTCTGGAGGCTTCTTTTCTGACCTATTAGTAAATTGGATTGAGTCAGTTAAACTGATATGCAGAGCTGAATGTGCCCTGAGGCCAAAATTCCAGAGGCAGAGACCCAAGATGGAGGTGTGATGGTTGAAAGCTGTGACCTGCCTGCCCTCTTCTCTACTTCTCTCCTCCAGCTATTGTCAGTTGTGATCAGAGCCCTGAACTTCATGTAGTTGTTGTAGCAAGGCACTCTTTCCTGGTTGGATTCCTAACCCTGGTCCTATCCACCACCTGAGTTTCAGCACAGTATGTGGGGGAAGACCTCTCTTCTTTCTTTTCCATAAACTGGAGAATTCAACCTTCTATGCATATCTTTTAAGTTGAATTGAGCAAAAGGGTCCCTCAGGTCTGTTTTCTTGTTGGATTTGGTATTCTGTCATCCTTGAAGTTTTTTGTTTTTGATTGATATGGAAGGGTTTTTACAGAGGAATTGACTTTTGCTGCTTCTAAGCTGCCATATTGACTCCACTCCTTGAAATATTTTTCTGTAGTCAAATAGTACTATCCCATATTTGTTCTATTCTTGGGATTGTCTGTGTTTCAGACTTAACACTTTAC
>NW_025400022.1:0-2635 GCF_016433145.1 Gracilinanus agilis
CCTTAAACTCAGCAGAACTCAATCAAAAGAACCTTAAATTGAAATCAGGGGTGAACTTTTAAAACCTCGGAACTGAATGAGCTTTAATTCTGTTGTAAAAAGACTGTATCTTACTGTATATTGCTAATTAGTTTTGTTAATTAATCTTGCTTACTTCGTTGATTTTCCTGTTGCACTGAATCATTTTACGCTAATGAAGTTTCTGCTTATGATGTTATTATATTTCCTAATTTACTTAAAGCTTACTGTATGAGAAACAATGTGGTTATATGTATCACCTATGAACATCTTAAAGAGCACATGTCTTTAAAATTTATTCTGTCTTGGTAATTGCAAAGAACCTTGAAAGTTTCCATGCTTTAAATATTACCTTGTAATTTTCCAAGAGATATTTTTTAACTTTTACTTTAAATCCTTAAGAATTGTTGTCTTAAAGGATAAAGCTTTTATATATTTTATTATAAGAGATATTATTGCCTTAAATGGGTAGAAGCATTCCTATCCAGGATTTTTTTTAAAACAGGAAGCCAAGGAGCTCCTGTATATTCTTATCTGAGGATGATTATACCAGAAGGTTTCTTTTTTAAATATCACATTTTGCTATGGAAGCAATAACGGCATTTGCCAAGGGTTACAGGTTGTAACAAGTATATGATTTTGAACATCACTGTTTATTGTTTTGAAATGTGCTATTGGAAATAATGGTACTCTATCTAAATGTGCATTGTGAATCTGCTATTTTGTAAAACCCACTTTCTCTCACAGAAAGTCTCATTTTGGGGTAACATAACCCTTCTAGTTCTAAGCTATATATATATATTTTTGATTTTTAAAACATTTTTTTAATGAGAGCAATTGATTTTCCCTTTTTATCATCTTGTACTGGAAGTACATATATAATCATTATTTATCCTTTTTCTGATTCTACAGCAAATACCTGAGCCTATAGGACTGTGATTTAAATGCCTCTCTGATTCCAGAAGGGAATATGAAAGCCATTAATAGTGCTAAAGAAAGCACATGGTCAGAGACTTGACTGACTAAGATCTGCAAAATAGCAGTTCTATGCCAATACATTAGGGCTTGAAGTTGGGGTTTGAGTCCTGGAGTCCCAGTCTTTTCTAAAACTTTAGAGGACGTGGGTCCCCTCGACTTAGATTCCTAGAAAGCACCTAAGATTGGTTATTTACTTGGCTCACTTCCCTAAAAAGCTGATGATAAGTCAGATCAGAGAGAGACATTTTCCTTAAGTCCTGGCTCTGAATGGGTAATTGCACACTGCGGAATTCACTTTAATTAGACCTTCATTCAAAGGTCTAAGTTTATTTTCCCCAGATTTTTTTGCACATTTTACATTTCATTTCACAAGTTAATTTTTCATCTTTTTTCTTGAATTCTATTCTTTGTATTTTGTCATCCTTACCTGACCTGAGATACCCTTTTTTAGAAAAAAGGTGTGTTTAAGAATTATCTCACGGGGATATCTGTTAAGTTTTTAAAAATTCGATAATGTGAAAATATATATTTATTTAACTCTTTTAGGAGTAATTTCACGGGGAATTATATAAAATCTTAGAAGAAAATGTATGTTTTGTAATCTATAATGTAAAGTTTAAATTCTTTTGAGAATAATTTCAGGATAAGGATCTTGCCATCTCCCCAGAATCCAGATGACGAACTTGTTTTGGTGAAGACACCATGAAGATGTCTGAAAAGCCTTCACTGTACCATGAAGACCAAACTTTGAACTTTGGGGTGCAGTTGATTGAACTATGGGGAGTTGAAATTGAGTTGTATGTATTGTTTTAAATTGTACACTGTTGTGCCAGTGGGGGACAGCCCCCCAAATTGGTTTTTTGTCAATGCGTCTAATTTTAACCATTTGTTCATCTATTTCTTTTATCCCCAAAATTCCTGAAAAATTTAGAAGTTGTCTATTTTTACAGGTCCAGCGAAGAAAAAAGGACTAACCTTTTTTTTTGCCGGACCTCACGGGGAATTGTAACAAGTGGATCTGGGAAATGTATAAAACTACATTTCCCGTGATCCAACATGGTCCAACTGGTTTCCGTTTCCGGCGTCTTGACGCAGGGGAGCGCTTAAATCTCGGGGGTTAGGAGGGAGCTCTCTTCTTTGGCGAGTAGGAACTTGGCTAGGAGGCAGTATGGTGGCGGCAGCTTTGAATGCTTACAAGCGCGTGGTCTAATGATTTTATCTATCAACATGGCTTTAATTAAAATACTAATATATATATTTATACTAGCATCTATCATTTTTCATATTTACATACTCCAAGAGGGGATAGTCTCTCCTGAGCTAATCTCTCTCAAGAAGCCAGGAAAGGAAGGCCAGGTATTCACTCACCCAAGAACCAGTCCAAAAACCAAGGTCCCAAGTCTAAGCTGAGCTCCAAGTCGTAGCTCCAAGCTGCAGTCTCAGTCCAAGATCCTCCAAGGTGAAGATTCAAGCCAAAGACCACTTGAGAACTCAAGCTGAAGACAACTACCAAAGACGACCTTCAGAAGACTGCTTGCAGAAGACTCTTTAGCCAAAGAAGATCAGAACTTTTTTAGTCCTTTTCTTCCCCCTTCCCTTCTTCAGAGGGGCCAATCACAGCTTCCAAATTGCCAACCAC
>NW_025400023.1:0-1025 GCF_016433145.1 Gracilinanus agilis
AGTGGGAAGGGATTTCTTTGAATACTGTAACTCCTTTTTAAACAAATGAAAATTTGAACGAAAACTTTATTTTTAACAAACAAAACTTACAGCAGAAACTGAACTGTTCTAACAAATAGATGCCACCAACTATTTGAAAGAACAACTTGTATGTTAGCACTGAGCAATGTAAGAATTAACTCCAGAGCAACCTGGGGAAGCTTTTTAGCCAGTGACCACTAGGGTGTGTGAGAACTCCCTTTGAATCCTGATGGATCTAAAGCTGGTTTTGTCTTTGGAAATAGTTTAGTTAGACAGTCATGAAGTCATTTAAAAAAATGCTTTAAGCTTTTTAAAATGTCACTATTATGTTTCAATTTCTCTCTTCTTCATACCCAAATTTATTTAATTTAGCATTTATTAAGTGGCTAATGTATACAAAACTTTGTGCCAGGTGGTGGGGGAGATAGAAGTTTATATAAGATGTACCTCACCTTCTGAAGCTTAAAATCCAGCAAGGATACCAGGAGAAATCAGAGCAGTTAAGAAGTTAGTGCTAGACTGTTAGAGAGAAGAGTAAACCAACCTGGGGCCCTATTTTCCACCTTGGAAAAAAGTGTCTTAAAATTCAATTATGTGGATGTTAATAGTCATTCTGATAAGGAAATGGATACCTTATGAAGGGAATCTAAATCACTAGAGAACGTAGAAAAAAAGAAGAGATCATGGGCTCAGAACTGCAAAGTAGAGGGTTTTTCCTCCCTTATGTGAGTTTTGAATCCTTCTGGAGAGGGAAAAATATGAATTATTGGGTTTATTATGAACTGAACCACATACACTTTCCTTAAGATCCTTTAGTATAAATTACTGGAGAACACATTCCAAAAGAATAATGCATAACCTCACCAAGTCATTAAAGAGTTTTTCTTAGATTTGAGACTCAACCAAACACACTCAGGTAGTCTAAAAAGGTGGTAAAATGGAAGGAGACAGATGACCAGAAAGGTGGGCCAGTGAGTCAAAATGTCTCTCAGCTTCCCTCTTCT
>NW_025400024.1:0-4611 GCF_016433145.1 Gracilinanus agilis
CTCCCGCCCTCCCTCCCGCGTCCTCTCGGACTCTCGGCCAGGCCGGCCGGGCGGGCGCCCCGGAGGAGGGAGGCCCGGGGTCCTCGCGCTAATGGTTGTCCGTGACGCGCCGGGGCTGATAAGGTCTTCCGCTCAGGCATCCGCCAAGAGATACCCGCCTCTCCAGGACCCCACCGCGGGAGACCCTGGGAAATGGAGTCCAGAGGGCAAGCGCGGAGGCGGGGACTGGAAGGGAGGCAAAGGGGCTGGGTCACAGGGTAGGGCGGGGCTGGAGGGGGAGGGGAGTCAAAGAGGGAGGAGCCGGGACTATACCTGGAGAGAGTAGTGGGAAAGGGAGATTGGGGGCGTGACAAGGGGCGGGAGAATAAGGGAAGGAAGGGGGGGGCATGGGCGGGATCACGCAGCCCCGCCCTTCCCGTGCTTCTGCCTTTTCACGACTGTGCTCCTATATGCCCCGCCCCCTCAAAAACTGGGCTGGACTCAGTTTCCCCATCTGTAAGGACTCAGCTCCGCTTGCTCATCTGAAGCGTCCTTGTTGACCCAGGCCTGGGATGTGCGGGACCCCGACGGCAGGAAGGGGGAAGGGGCAAGAACCAGAACCAAAACCGGCCCAAAGGGCAGCGAGAACCTCTAAACGCTGACCTTTGTCCCCAAGTAGAAGGGGAGTGAGCCCTGTCATTGGAAGCCTTCCCGCAGAGGCTTCATGTCCATTTAGGGGAGATGCAGCAACAGGGATGCTGCCGCTAGATCAGAGCAGCTGGGTGACACAATGGATGGAACCCTATGCCTGAAGTCAGGAGTATCTAAATTCAAATCCTGTCTCAGACGCTTAATAACTGTATGACTCTGGGCAAGTCACTTAACCTCTGTCTACCTTAATCCGCTGGAGAAATAAATGACAAATCAGTCCAGTATCTGACAAGAAAACCCCGCAGCCGAGATTGGGTCAAGAAGAGTTAGACACAACTGATTAGGGCAGTAAGCATCCTTGCCAGTTCCCTAGGATAACACTAGAATCTGGCTGGTCCTGCTCTGGGATTCTGGGAAGCTCTAAGACCTTCACAAACCCTCTGCCTGAGCCCTCACTGCAACTCAGCAATTCTCTCCCCTAAGTAATTCCGCATTCAACTTTTCTCAATGAAGTTTCCAGAACTTCTCTTCTCCACCTCATGCCCAAACTGCTCTGCTGAAGAGCTCCCCTCCCTCCCCCCTTTCTCATCAACTTACTTCACTCAGATCTTTCCCCTATATTGTCCTCCTTCACTCTGTCACACAAAAACACAGACCTTCTTGCCAGAGTCAACCCCTCTTCACTGCAACCCATTATCTAACCCTTTGATTTCATCTCCTTCCAACTTCTCCAGTCAACTGCTCTCTAATATGATGTCTCTTCTCTGCTTCCCGGCCGCCTATAAAACATACCCAGGACTCCCCTGTTCTGATTCACTTTATCTTAAAATTCCTGCTAGCTCTCTTCCTATATCTCTCCTCCCCCTCTTGGCTAAAATTCTTGTAGAAACTGCCTCCAGTTTCTCTCTCCACTCTAGATAAACCCTTTTTAGTCAGGCTTCTGATCTTACTCAATTGAAACTGTTCTCTTCAAAGTAACTAGTGATCTCTTAATCACTAAATCTAATGGCCTTTTCCAATTTTCATCCTTCCTGTTTGTTGTTCACTTGAATCCAGTAACATTAAACACTGTCGATCACCCTCTTCTCCTAGATACTCTCTTCTCTCTAGGCTTTGGGGACACAATTCATCCTGGTTCTCCTCCCACTTGTCTGACAATTTCTTCTCTGTCTTCTTTGCTGAATCTTCATCCAGATCCCAGCCACTAACTTTGGCCATCCCCCAGGGCTCTGTCCTGGGCCCTTCTTCTCTTCTCTCTCTGTTTCTCTTGGAGATCTCATCAGCTCCCATAGATTCAATGGTCATCTCTATGCTGGTGATTCTTATATATCCAATCTTAATCTATCTGCTGAACTCCGGTCTCAGATCTCCAGCTGCTATTAGGCATTTCAAACTGGGTATCTCATAGACATTTTAAACTTAACACGTCCAAAGCTGAACTCATTATCTTCCTCCTCAGACCTCCCGATTCCAAACTCCCCTCTTACTATCGAGGGTACCACCTTCCTCCCAATAATCCAAGAGCACAACCTCTGTGTCTTTCTCTACTTTCAATTCTCTCCCAGTCATGGTCTCCCCATATCCAATCTGTTACCAAGGCCTGTGGGTTTTACCATCCCGCCATCTTTTCCACATGCCTCCTTCTTTCCAGTGACACTGCCACCACCCTGGTGCAGACCCTCATCTCCTCACCCCTAGCCTATTGCAACAGCCTGCTGGGCATCTCCCTGCCTAAAGTCTCTCCCCACTCCAGTTCATCCTGTATCTGAAGGTATCAAGCATGGGCCCCATGGGCTGCATATAGCCACATTCCCAAGTACAGCTAGATTAAAATAGGTTTGGGAAATATTTAGTGAAATAAAAATACAATAAAACATAGATAACTTTACATTTTAAAGCTTAGGTCAATATGCGGCCTGCATGGATCTTTCCTTTCTGTTTGAGTTTGGCACCATTGCTATAATCCATCCCCCCAAATCCTGCCTTTGTCCTAACTACCCTAGTACCCTTAAGGGCACCACCATCTTCCCAGTCACCCAAATTCCCAATCGAGGTCTTAGCTTCACTCCTCACTTTCTCTCACCCTCTGTATTCAAGTTTCGTTGTTTCTCTCTTGTAGGCTAAGTGGCCTAGTCTGGCAATTCCAAGATTTTTTATTTGGGGGGGTGGGGTTAAGATACAATAGGGCTGGAAATATGGTGGAGGGGTGCTAGGACTGAGAGGAGCTCATATCACTCACAAATATCTCATCAGGGCTTAGTAATGCCCTCGAAGAGAATTTTAATTTTTAAAAAAAATTTTTTTTAAACCCTTAACTTCTGTATATTGGCTCATAGGTGGAAGAGTAGTAAGGGTGGGCAATGGGGGTCAAGTGATTTGCCCAGGGTCACACAGCTGGGAAGAATCTGAGGCTGGATTTAAACGTAGGACCTCCCATCTCTAGGCCTGACTCTCAATCCATTGAGCTACCCAGCTTCCCCCTCTAAGAGAATTTTTTAAAAGTAAAAGAACCTCTTTGTACAAAAATATTTTTAGCAGCTCTTTTTTGGTGGCAAAAAAATTAGAAACTGAGGAATGTTCACCAATTGGGGAATGGCTGAACAAGTTGTGGCATGTGATTGTAATGGAACACTATTGTACTATAAGGAATGATGAGAAGGATGATTTCAGAAAAACCTGGAAAGACCTACATGAACTGATGCAAAGCGAAGTGAGCAGAACCAGGAGAACATTGTTCACAGTGACAGCAATATGATGAACATTTAGGACTAGCTTGGCAATTCCTAGCAATACAGTGATCCAAGAGAATCTTCAAGGACTTATGATGAAAAATGCCATCTGCCTGCAGGGAAAGAAGTGATGGAGTCTGAATACAAACCCAGACTTACTATAATTTGCTTTATTTCTTCACTTTTCTTTTGTTCAAGTTCTTTATTCACAAAATGACTAATATGGAAAGATGTTTTACACTATTATGCATATAAAATCTATATCAGATTGCTTGCTGTCTCAGGGGTGGGATGGAATTTGGTTCAAACTTTTAAAATTAAGGTTTAAAATTTTTTTCATGTAATTAAGGGGAAAACATAAAATATTAAATTATTAAAAAAAAACAAAAGAAATGCCCTCTAAAAAGAAAGAAAAACAATTCCCTGTGGACTCTTCTACCAAACCCACATCCCCAATCCTGAGGGATAAATTGGGGTAAGTGAAAATGAAGCACAAAGTAGCCTTGAAGGGCTCCCAATATCTGCATCTGTTGTTGGATCCTGGAGGTAGGAGAAAGGTCCAAGGCAAAGACCAGCCCTACATCAACCTTGATGTCTTTGGTGTCTAAAGCCTAGTAGGAAGGGAGCAGTACAGGATTGGTTTGAAGCTCCAGGTGTGATGAATGAATGAATGAATAAATAAATAAATAAATTAACTAATAGCAGCCCAGTCTGAGGCAGGAGAAAGGCCTGAAACAGGGGCCAACTGAAGGCATTTTTGAAGCTCAAAACAAAGCCCAGCTTTATAGCCTTTGATTCCAGAAGCAGGAGCAAAGTACTGTAGGCAGAGCCTAAGAGAGAGGTCCAGGAGCCTCTGCCCAGAGAAAGGTTCCAGGCAGAAAGGCCAGCTTAGGAGCAGCCCCAGCCATTTGAAGGAGGGGCATCACTCTAACCAAAACTAGGCAGGCCTTGCCCTCACTATTCAGTTGCAGAGCTTGACCCAAGCTCCCCTACCTAAAGACGGAGGCAGATGAGATCATCACATTTCTTGCCTCCCCATAACTGAAATGAATCTCTCCAAACTGACCAGGTTGCCAAATCTTAATTGCATTTTCTCAGTTCTCATCCTTCTTGACCTATCTGCAGATAGTGACTCTCTTGGCCAATTATTATTTTTGAAACTCTCTTCTATCCAGGTTTTCTCCTGGGTTGCCTCCTACCTGCTGGTCTTCTCTTGTGCCCTTTGCTAGGTCTTTTTCTGGGCCCTTGCCCA
>NW_025400025.1:0-1028 GCF_016433145.1 Gracilinanus agilis
CCAATCCACATATTGTGGGACACTTGTATAGACTCCAGGTCTGAAGGTATATTTCTCACAGTCCTCTGTCCAGCTTGCAACTCCAACCTGAAACCAAGAGTCTTCCACCTTACAGACAAGAGGCGCTCCTTTGTCTCCCTGAAAAACAGAATAGAAACTACTGGCTTAGCCCAAGAAACAGGTGATGCTCTGGGAGAGGGAAATGCTGGAGTGCAACCTGGAGCCTATGAGGAATCAGGGAGAAGGAAGAAGAAATCCACAGGGACTCTCACCTCACAGATGCCAGTTCCTTCTTTACCAGCACATATCATATCCTCAGGAACTATCCTGACAGATTCACTAATGGTAGAAACCTTGTGGTAAAGCTGGTCACAGGTTTGGTTGTCCATAATTGAGACTTGCACTTGCCTCAAGGAGAATGGTGGAGGCAGTTTCTCTATAAAGGAATCATAGGATTAGAGGGATGTTGATTTATTTCTTAAACAAATATATTTTTGTAATCATTCTAAGCCTTTTTAATTTCTAATATGGTAAATATCTAAAGGCATAATCCACAAAACTCTTTGGTTTTCAAGACTTTAAATTTTAAGGAGTATAAAGGAGGGGGCCGCTAGGTTGCACAATGGATAAAGCACTAGGCCTGGAGTCAGGAGGAGCTGGGTTCAAATCTGGACTCAGATACTTCCTAGCTGGATCACACTGGGCAAGTCACTTAACCCCTTTGCCAAGCCCTTTTTGCTCTTCTATACTAAGTATAGAACCAATACTAAGTATTGATTCTAAGACAGAAAGAAAGGGTTTAATTTTGTTTAATTCTAAAAAGTGTCCTTCCCTCTCCATTAAGCCTCTCTCCCAAATTCTCACTACTTGTGCCTTCCCTCTATTATTATATCACATTTACTCTCTATATATAATCTTGGGTATAAAAGGTATTTTGTACAATCTCTTCTGTTGAAACATGAGTTCCTTGGGGTCCCAGATCATGTTTTTTGCCTCTCCTGGGATCCCCCAGGACTTAGCACAGTGCC
>NW_025400026.1:0-1651 GCF_016433145.1 Gracilinanus agilis
GAAAGAGAGACATAGAGCAATAGATAATGATAATAGTATGACATAGTTGTAATTTTTTCTTTTTAATTTGAAGAATGAGGAAATTTTGAACAACGAAAAAACTTGTAGTCCGTAACAAAGGAACCTGGGAACTAGGAGTGGTGGGAAAAGGAGTAAGGGGGAAAGAGGGAGAAAAAAGCAAAGGAAACAAAGAAAGAAACAGCATTTTAGAGATTGTGGCTTATACATATATTAAAGTTCACAAATACCCTTCATGATCAACACAATTATTCTTTCCCTGATAGTTTTAATTTACCATTTAAAAATGTTTTTTTTTGAATTGGGAGGAGATCAGGAAACTGATTTCAATAGCTTGGAGAGATCATAGAATTGGAAAAGCATTCAAGAAAGAGCACCTTTTCTGCTTCCTAGAATGTTTAGTGTTCAAGTGATTTGCTATGTCCACATAGCCAATGTGGCAGAGTTAAAGGGGGACAGTTTTTTTTGAGGACAAGACTATGTATGCTCTATCATTATAGAACCCTAGAGAGATAGAGAGAGAGTTATAGGCATAGAGACAGATGTAGAAGTGACTTTAAATGCTGACAGAGATGCAGAGAAACAAAGACAGAACCCCAAAATCAGAGACAGACTGTGAGAGACAGAGACAGAGAGACAGAATCAGAGAAACAAAGAAGTTTGAATTACTTGGCTTGTTAAGTCTTTTTCTTTTCTAAATTTATAATCTTATAACCTTTTGAGTAACAGTTATGAAAGGCTAACCTATGAATAATTCAGTAAAATGCATTTTCAAAATAATTGCTTTATGTAACTATAACCTTCTGAAATTTGGATTCATTTACTACATTCCTGTATCTATAGACAATGTGCATATGCAAATGTGTGAATAAATGAACATCAGTGTATAAATATATGTGGCTATCTTTGTATATGCTTATGGAAGAAAAATAAAAGGAATTAGACCAATTTCATTAAAAAAGGCTACTACCTAGGAGGAAACTCTCCTAATGCATATTGGCATTTTCTATACAACTTAAGAGCAATTTGAGTATGGTATGGAACACTGAAAAGATAACTGATTTCCCTATGGTCAAATAGCCAGTAAGTTACAGAGACTGAACTTAAAACAACATCTTTCTGGAATTGTACCTGGCATTCTTTCCACCATGACACCTTGTGTCTATATGCATATGCACATCATTATTCATAAAGAATTTTAATAAATTGATTGTTACAAGCTAATAAATTTGTGAATAGATAAATTCCATACTAATACAAGTTTCTTTGCCCAACTCCACACTTTCTAAGGAATGACCATTTAAGCAGTATTGGCATAATTTAGGCAATTCGTTGATTTGGGAACTTTGATCCATTACTATTGATGGGAATAATCTTCTTTTTTGGATTAAGTGTGAATAAATACTATCTTTGAAAAACTCCCAATACTTGCTTTCCAAATGTGTGTTTTGCATTGAACAATACACTATCTCAGACTTAAGAGCCTATTCTGGCTTGGGAAGAGCAAGATTACCTGGTACAGTCTCTTGTTATACATGGCAATTGGTTCTGCTATATACAGCCCACCACACTTTTGTACCAAAGGAGGTAAAATAAAAGTAGTCCCTCAAAAAATGTCAGTCTTTAAAATCCA
>NW_025400027.1:0-1326 GCF_016433145.1 Gracilinanus agilis
TGGGAACTATCAAACTACATTTCCCATGGTCCAATGGGTTTCCGTTTCCGGTTCTTTGGGTGTGGGGATGCCTGCGTCACCACGCAGAGGACAGTTTAAATAGGAGGAGTATCCAAAAGGAAGCCCTCTCAGCTAGCAGGCATGGGAAGAGAGGTGAGGTAACAATAATGGCGGGGGTGGCAGTTTTGAATTATTTTAAGTGCGTGGTCTAATGATTTTATCCCTATCAGCATGGCATTAATTAAAATACTAATTTATATTATTATATCAGTCTTTATCATTTTTAATCGTAACACTAGGTTTGTACTCCAAAAAGATCCTAGGGAAAAAGACTTGTACAAAAATATTTATAGTCGTGGCAAGAAACTGAAAAATGAGGGTCTGCCCTTCAATTGGGGAATGGCTGAACAAATTGTGGTATCTGTTGATGATGGAATACTATTGTCCTCAAAGGAATAATAAAATAAAAAGGAATTCCATGTGAACTGGAAAGACCTCCAGGAATTGATGCAGAGTGAAAGGAGCAGAGCCAGAAGAACATTGTACACAGAGACTGATATACTGTGGTAAAATCGAGTGTAATGGACTTCTGTACTAGGAGCAATGCAATGACCCAGGACAGCTCTGAGGGATTTATGGTAAAGATGCTACCCACATTCAAAGAAAGAACTCCAGGAGTGGAACCACAGAAGAAAAACAACTGCTTGAACACATGGGTTGATGCAGACATGATTTGGGAAGAAAACTCTAAATGACCACCCTAGTACAACTATCAATAATATGGAAATAGGCCTTGATTGATGACACATGAAGAAACCAGTGGAAATACACGTTGACTATGGGGTGGGGGCTGTTTGGGGGCAGGAGAGAGTAAGAACATGAATCATTTACCGTGGAAAATTTTTTTCTAAATATAAATAAAGATTAAACACTGAAAAATATTTAAAAAATAAAATTAAAGAATGAAAGTTCAAATCCAAGTACTACCATTTATGACCTTGATTTGATTTCAGTCTCTGGGTTGCTGTTTCTTTATATGCAAAGAAGAGACAGTTGGACTGGATGGCTTTTAAAATTATTTTAAACTTTAAATCTCTGTGATCCTTCTAACTTGAGTTTTGATTTCTTCTGATTACCTATTTCTTTTGTCTCAACATCTTCTCAGTCTTCAAAATGAGAAATCATCCAAAGGAAACCACGTCTTCTCTAACAGTTGATTCCTGTATAAATTCAGTCATTAAGATCCACCAGTTTTTCTTAACATATCTACCTTTCCCTCTTCACTTCCTATTGAAAATTGATAACCTGATAATTAAGACCCTCTAT
>NW_025400028.1:0-1254 GCF_016433145.1 Gracilinanus agilis
CTTCCACCTATGAGACAATACACTGAAGTACAAGGGTTAAAAATATATATATATATATAAACTACCTAGACTATCAAAGGAAAAAATAGAACATCTAAATAAGCCTATTTTAGAAAAAGAAATTGAACAGGCCATAAAATAATTTCCTAAGAAAAAAGCATCAGGACCAGCTAGATTTACAAGTGAATTCTAACACACTTATAAAGATTAATTAATTCAAATAATTATTAAATAATTGGAAATAATAAGTAAAGAAGGTATCCTAGCAAACTCTCTTTATGAAAAAAATATGGTGCTGATACTTAAATTAAGAAGAGCAAAAAACAGAAAAAGAAAATTGCAATTTCACTAACAAATATAGTTGCAAGAATCCTAAGTAAAATACTAGCTAAGACACTACAACAATATATCAGAAAGATTATGTATTTTGACCAAATAGGATTTACATCAGGAATGCAAGGGTGGTTTAATATGAGGAAAAGCATCAACAATTGATTATATCAGTATCAAAAGTAACAAAAATCATATGATTATATCAATTGATGCAGAAAAGACCTTTGATAAAATACAACACTCATTCCTTTTAAAAACACTAGAAAGTAGGGGGCAGTTGGGTGGCTCAGTGGATTGAGAGCAGAGCCTAGGTCCTAGATTCAAATCCAGCCTCAGACACTTCCCAGCTGTGTGACCCTGGACAAGTCACTAGTCCCCCATTGCCCACCCTTACCACTCTTCCACCTAGGAGCCAATACACAGAAGTTAAGGGTTGAAAAAAAAAACAAAACCCTGAAAAGTAAGGGGCAGCTGGGTAGCTCAGTGGATTGAGAGCCAATCCCAGAGATGGGAAGTACTGGGTTCAAATGTGACCTCAGATACTTCCTAGCTGTGTGACCCTGGGCAAACTTGACCCCCCCCACCACCACTGCCTTATAACCAGTATTGATTCTAAGATGGAAGGTAAGGGTTTAAAACAAACAAACAACAACAACCAAAAAATCATTAGAATGAATGGATTTTTTCTTAAAATGATACAAAGCATCTACCTAAAACTATCAGCAACTATTATTTATAATAGGGATAAGTTAAAAGCCTTCCCAATGTTATATTGAAACTAAAGCTAAAAGCTGATATATTAAAACTAATTTTGTAGACAGTTGATAAGTGCCAAGCTGTTAGGGTTTAACTATTGTGCAAGAGGTTGATAAGCGTCCTGAAGCAGTTTGGTACAACCCTTATTTATTTGTAGTAAAGGTG
>NW_025400029.1:0-1041 GCF_016433145.1 Gracilinanus agilis
GGAAAATTAACACCACTGGTGTGAGGTGTAAGTCCTTTTCAGGGTTGCTTGTCTACCTTTGGTGTCTACCTTTCACCCAACTCTCACCCAGGACTCTAAGAAGCTGTAGCACGAGTAGTGGCTACACTAGAGTAAAACTGTCTCAGTAGATGGGCTAATCCAAGTGGAGGATAATCAACAGACCTCAAACCCATTGGTGAGTTAGGGGGAAAGTCTACTCCAAGCATGTGAAGACTTCTTCCACTGGAATGGGTGGATGAGAATAGTTTGTATCAACAGCCACACAGGCAGCTGTGGAATGCTTAGAGCTTAGTAAGACATTGAAGGTCTTCTACATCTTCCATCACCAATTGTCTTGACTTTTGTCTTGCCATGGGAGTTGGACAACTCTGGAAGAGAGTGAGGCTGACAACTTTGTACAATTCTGCTTCACTTAAATTTAACATGTAAGCAAGCTAAGACACCACCCTCATGCTGTTATTGGTTCTTTTCAAAAACAAAAGATAAATAATAACAAGAGGAGCTTATCATTTATCCTAAAGACAATAATGAGCCATTAGAGTTTATTAAGTAGGTTCAGACATCCACTTAAAGAAAAGCACTTTGGCAGCTATGGAAGATGTATGGAAGAAGAGAAAGGTTTGAGATAGGAGACCAAGATGCTGGCTATATGAATTTAGTGAAGGGGCTAATATAAGGGATGCTGTGAAGGTTGATAAGACAAGATTTAGCAACTGCTTATATGTGTGGAATGAAAGAGAGGTGTGGATAATTCTGAGATCACAACCTAGACGACTTCCATTCTGGGCCTAGATCATTATCCAACTGCAGGGCTTATGTGAGATTTATATGCTGATGAAATAACTTAATGGGCTGCCTATCTAATTTCATATTAGTAATAAATGTTCTGCAAACCTGCCTCCTCTCCATGAACTGTTAAGCTAGTCTCACTTTATATTAATCTTCTAGTATTCTGCGGCTTAAAACAGGCAGCACAATTTTATTCACAAACAGGTTCTTACTTGGTGAGATCTAATGACA
>NW_025400030.1:0-3025 GCF_016433145.1 Gracilinanus agilis
AGTGGATTGAGAGCCAGCCCTAAAGACAGGAGATCTTAGGTTCAAATGTGGCCTCAGACACTTCCTGGCTATGTGACCCTGGACAAATCACTTAACTCCCATTGCCTAGCCCTTACCTCTTTCCTGCCCTGGAACCAGTACACAGTATTGATTCTATGGTGAAAGAAAAGGATTTAAAAAAAAAAAAGAGAGAAAAGAAAATCATCAGAAAGTGCTTGGTGAAGCCTACTACCCCCTAGGAGTACCTTTCCAGAAAACATACCATCATTCCAATGCCAACTGAAGCCTGAGCTCCAGCCCGCAGTCCATCAGAGAGATTTTCAGTTATGGAGCGCCCCAGGAGTGCTGTGTCTGAAGACAGGCGATTAATCAGCTCTCCTGTCCGAGTCTTGTCAAAAAAGGCAACTTCTTGCTTTAGAACAGAAGAGAATAAATTCTCTCTCAATCTATTTACAATTCGCTGGCCTATAAAAAAAAAGAAAGAAAAAGAGAACAAAACCCTATCAGATATAGCTATCATTCACTTACTAAAATGTCCAATAGCCAACTAGCAATTGAGTCTAAATTCATTGTGGTATTCAACATGCTATGACAGAATCTGGGAGAACAAGTTTTACTTGTTCATATGGTAGAAGAAGACTCTCCCATTATATTAATTGTCTCTGAAGCAGTATGGCATAGAGTGCCTAAAGTAGACTCTAAAGTACTGGGTTCAAGTTCCATCTCTGATACTGGATGTATGATGTTGAGCAAGTCATATCCTCTGAGTTTCCCAAGCAACTCTTTGAGTCTCTAAGTTGGAGAACAGTTATAGATATGCACTGGTAGAAGGAATTTCCTTACTCAGAGTTCCATATACACCAGAAATTATATATCTAGAGAAAAAAAAAAGATCCCAAATCAGACTTGCTAGGTTATTGGAAAGGAACATTGTTTTTCTTTTAATAACAATATAGTGTATGGAAACTAAAATAAGGACGTATTGCTTAAATAAATACAAGATGAATTAACAGATTTTTATTCTCATTTATGGAGCAGAATTGCATATATAATCTTAAAGCTGGAAAGGATCCTTGAGGTCATTAGATCAATCCAATGTGTACTTAAGACATAAATCCTTACTTCAATATCCCAGACAGTTGTCAAATCCATGCTTAAGTGTCTCCAGCAAAAGAAAATGTATTATCTTCCAAAACAATCCATTTCTTTTTTTGGTCAGCTCTAAGGAGCTGAAGCTCTTTCTTAGAAAGAGCTGAAATTGGGGCACCTAGGTAGCAGAGCAAAGAGAGCACCAAGACTGGAATAGGAAAGACCTGGGTTCAAATCTGACCTCAGACACTTTGTATCTGGATGACCCTGGACAAGTCACTTAATCCCAACTGCTTAGCCTGATTCTGAGACAGAAGGAGAAGGTTAAAAAAAAAAAAAGAAAAAAAGAAAAAAAAAGAATGAGCTGAAATCTAACTGGCAATAGTGGATAGAGTGATGGACTTGGAATCAGGAAGATAACCTTAAATCCTATCTCAGACACTTCGAGCTGTATGTAAGTCCCTTAACCATAACCTCTCCCAGCCTGAGTTTCCTCATCTGTAAAATGGGGATAATAACAGTACTTCCCTCCTAGGATTGTTGAAGGACTAAATAAGATAATAAACATAAATTACCTTGTAACCTTAAAATGCTACATAAATGCTAACTATTATTATTGGTCCTGCCTTCCAGGTCTAGGCAAAATTAATAATAGCATTCTTTTATCTGAAAATCTTCAAGTATTTAAAGAAAGTAACCATGTTACCTCTAAGTTTTTTCTTCTTGAGGCTAAATGTCATCAAGTTCTTTTAATTAGACATTATACAGAACTAGTTTTGATTTTCTTCATTATCCTAATTTGGTGGAAGGATTTTTCATGGTGTATTCCAAGCTTGTCAGGGTCTTTTCTAAAATAGAGCAGCTAGGAGGCTTGGTGGATAGAAAACCCACAGGGCTCTCCTTCCTCTGTCTTTGCCAAGCATTTTCCCCAAGCCTGTTCCTTCTTGAGACCTTCATGCTTTGAATTCCTTATTCATCCTAGAAATCTCAATTCAAATGCTAATTCCTCCAAAGAGCATTCCCTTCTGCCTCAAAACCAAGCTTGTCAAGAGTCTTGCATTAAAACTGTCCATGGAACTGTTCTGTAATGAAAGCATAGAACACGTAATAATAGGTATTATAGCTATCTGTTTTGGAGTGCTATCCTTCCCTCCTGGAATGTACCTCCAAGTTCTTAGGACAGCAGGTTGCCTGATGAGAATCTCTACCTGAATATCCCATCAGCACCTCAAATTTAACGAGATTAAAAGTGAACTCATCACTTTCCCCACTTAAAGCTGTACCTTCTCCAGCTTTCCCTAATACTTTTGAGGGTACTATCCTTTTCTCATTAGTCATCCAAGCTCATAATCTTGGAGTCATCTTTGACTCCTTTCCATCAGTAAAACATTTGTGAAATTCTGTTAATTCTAGCCACTCAGCATCTCTTCTTCCCATTCACATGGCCATGACCCTAGTCCAGGCCTAAGTCTCTCTCCTGAATTGTTATAACTTCCAAATGAATATGTTTCCTTTTCTTCTCTCCAATACATCCTTCACATAGATGTCAGAATAAAATTCCTAGGGAATATGTGATCATATCTCTGCCCTGATTAGTGGTTCTTATTTAATAAGCATTTGTTAAAAGCAGGACCAGGAGAACATTGTCCACAATACCTGAAATATTGTGGAATGATCAACTCTGAAAGGCTTTGCTACTCTCAGCAATATAAGGATCCAGGACAATTCTGAGGGACTTATGGCAAAGAATGCTATCCACCTCCAGAGAAAGAATTGTTGGAGTTGGAAAGCAGATCAAATCATGTGATTTTTCACTTTAGTTTGGTTTTTTTTTGTTTCAGAGATTTTTGTTTTATGATTCTTCTCTTACAAAAATGATCAATATGGAAATACGTTTTGCATGATAATATATATATGTAAGATATATATATTATAT
>NW_025400031.1:0-4092 GCF_016433145.1 Gracilinanus agilis
GGGAGGGAGGGAGGGAGAGAAGGACAATTTAAGTAACTATGTTCCAATGACTGTGCCAAACATTTTACAAATAACTATCTCATTTGATCCTCACAATAACCCTAGAAGGTTGATGCTACTACTATCTCCATTTTACATTTGAAAAAACTGAGGCAGGTTAAATTATTTGTTCAGAGTCACACAGCTAATATCTGAGGTCAAATTCAAACTCTAGTTTTTCTAACTCCATGCCTACTGCTCATCTTTAATTTTAAAAAATGCCAAGGATTTACAATTGCTATTTAATATTTACAACCCATCAAAAGATATAGTATTAAGAAGTTTCCTGAAGCACAAAAAAAGTTCATTGACTTTCCCAAGGCCACACAGCAAATAAATATTAAAAGTGGAATTTGAAGCCACTTCTTCCTGACTCTTAAGTCAAATAAACAAACATAAGAATGAGTTCATTAACTCCCCTAAAATTATTACAAATAAAGGTTTTTTTTAGGACCGAGCCAGGGAAAAATCATTCATGGACTACCAGATTTCATATATATCCCTCTTAACCAAAATCCCTTTTATTTCTATAAGGACTCAATTCTTCCCTGGGGCAAGCTGTTTCCCTTGCTAGTTGAAATGCTGGGAAGGCAAACTTTCCCAACCTGAATTCATTGCTGGCTCATGTTCCCAGGCCTATGCCAAAGTACTTATTTAATTATTTAATTTGATGAGTTCTTTACTTTCAATGGGTAAATTTTGCATAAACTCCATTTAAAATAGCAGGTAACTTATTATTAAAGAAAGCCCTAAATGCCTATTTTTCCCCAGCTCAGTTTCAGTGGCAATTAGAAATAACTAGACTCATCTGCTGTACAGTACTTCTCTCTGCAAAGTGATTTGCTGTACTCAGGAAGCTTCATTACATTCTTCATTAAGTCTGCACGGTGTCTTGAAAACAGACAAGAGGCCAAAATGATATCTCATTTCTCACCATTATCTTCTGGTCTTTCTTCCTCCTCCCTGCCCTATTATCCCACACACCCCACCAAAAAAAGTTACTTTCTTTTGTTTAAGAAAAACTTTCCTGAGCAAATCACGTAGCCTGAGTTCTCTTTAAAAAAACAAACAAAAAAAACCCTCAAAAGTCATTTTATAATGTATATATCTCATTCATAAGGTAATAAGAATTAGCTCTTTTCTTAAATTTTCAATTACTTTTACTAAAGCTATTAAGAGTTGCAAATTGATTAGCCTACATTGTCTCATTCCATATTCTATACTATATCCTAAGAAACAGGGGGTTCTGCAGCATCAGAAGCCAAGTCCAAACAGGTGCAGTCTTAGCATTCAAAGTAGAGTTCTATCATATGCTTATATTTTTAGGAGGAGACTAAAAGGCATTCCTAAAGTGGATTAGGTGATGATCTGGTTTTTGCCTTGAAGTTGCAGATGAAAAATAATATCTCAGCATTTAGGAGTTAGTTCTTAAGGAAACTTTCTCAGTATGAAATATGTAGTTGGTTTTTTATTCAGAAATGTTAGAAATAAAATTCCAAAAATATTAGAATTTCTAATCATAAATATATGATCAATCAATAAACATTTATTAATCAATCACTTAAATTTATATCTACTAAGCACTGTTAAGCACCACATGGGATGGTTACATATGATTCTCCTTCATAGACAAGAAAACAAAGAAGTTAAGGGATGGGTGAGAGTTAAAACTATTTCTGACTCAGTATTTAGTCCAGTAGGACTCACTGAGGTAATGTCTTCATATGCAACTGGATAAGCCAGTCTGGCTAAATCCTTTTAGTTAAACAAACCAATCCAAAAAAATAATCAGGATCAGAATCAAAAATTTCAACCAAATGGTCAATACCATGAGCTAAAAGCCATTCTTTCAAGATTTAAGATATGAACTCTAAGCCCCTTTTAGATGCAACAAATGAATGTACTTCCTTCTGTAAAATCCCAAGACTATGATTCTTATTATGTCAGGCTAACAATTAAATATCAAAACAAAGGAGTTTGGAGTCTCTCAAGCCTTTGCAAAATGGACTTCTAACATTTTTTTTAACCAAATGGGCCTGATTTTTATCACTCTCCATGAGAACAGTACCTTGTATATATAATGGAAACTTCATATACATAAGAATTTATAAGAAGAGAATCCACTAAAAGAGTTTTAGAGTTGTTTTTTTTTTAATTTTTTTTAAACCCTTGTACTTCGGTGTATTGTCTCATAGGTGGAAGAGTGGTAAGGGTGGGCAATGGGGGTCAAGTGACTTGCCCAGGGTCACACAGCTGGGAAGTGGCTGAGGCAGGGTTTGAACCTAGGACCTCCTGTCTCTAGGCCTGACTCTCACTCCACTGAGCTACCCAGCTGCCCCAGTTTTAGAGTTTTTTGAAGCTTATTTTTTTCCCCAAAACAAATAAGCCATTTTAGAAGAAATTCTGTAATGTGCAAATGACCTTTAAACGCTCCATTTTTCAAACCATGGTTTCCCCCAAATCACCTCAAATGGTTCCTAATGATGGTGGGTATGCTAACATAAACCTACTCTTCCACTTCTAAGCTCCTCCCTTCCACTACACCAAGAATATGGAAACCACTACAGACATGTTGAAAACCTTACAGTGCCAGACCAAGGCTTCTGGAGTTGGCACATTTTCGGAATGAAGTGGGGTGATGTCATTCAGAAGCTTGAGACATACATTTGGCAGCTGGATCTCAGGATAATTATTTGGCCTCTGATTGGTCTCCCACATGTCTATACAGCCCTGGTTTCCATAATGCTTGTTTCTCTAACCCCGACCAGAGGACTAGCCCTTTTAATGGTCACTTTGCCCATATGTAACAAATAAAAATAAAATACGCCCCCTAACTGGACCCCCAAAACCAAAAGCTACAGGTAATAAACAGACAAGGATCCCAGGACTTCTTCCTAGTCTCAATTACATTTTTAGTTCAATTCCCTCCATCTCTATAGAATGCCACTGGCAAACAGCAGTGACCAGCTGCTGAAGCCAGCATTTAAGTAGCCTGAGTTTAATTACCAGTCCCAGAGGAGCAGGATTCGCAGGTGTCTCTTAATCCAGCACCCTTTTTCACTTTCCTACAATGCAGCTGTGCTCAGAGGACTAGGGAGAGCTCAACTACCTGCCTTTTTCTGAGTTCCCCAAGCTCAAAAGGCCTTGGTCTGAAGGATTATATTCCTCTGTCCCACAAATGTTCCAGGGTGCTGACAGCAAATGCACTGGGTAAAAAGTGGGGAGTGGGGTGATTTGCCCCTTAGGAAAAATAGACTTAGAATTGGAGAACAGATTGAACAAATAGTCAGAGCAGGGCACCGTACGGTAAGAAATGTGTATACGAGTAATGTACTTTTTTTTTTCGGAAACACGAAAAATTATTATGGGACATGCAAAAAATGTACCAACTCAAGTAGGAACAGGAGGTATTGGGAAATTCTGATGGGAACTGAGTGCCTACAAGTAGAGTATCTTCCCAAAATGTGGTTCTACAAGGAAAGGAGGAAGGACTGGTTTCTACCTCAGCAGACCTTTTTTCTCGTCATATTCTTGTATTATATTTATCTGCTTTTATAATGTGCTCTACGTGCCTCTGAAAACTACAGACTCTTCAAAGCCAGGAACTTTATCATTCTGTATCTTTGTATTCTTTAATGCCTGGCATAGCAGCTGCTCCACAAATATACATTCAAAGAATTTAGTAGTTTTGCAGTCACGTATGACTCTTTGTGACCCCTTTTAGAGTTTTCTTAGCAAAAATATTGGAATGGTTTGCCATTTCCTTCTCCAGATCATTTTACAGAAAAGGAAACTGAGGCAAATAGGGCATAAGTGACTTGCCCTGGTCACTCTTAAGTGTCTGAGGTGAGATTCAATTTGAGTTCAGGTCTTCCTGACTTCAGACACAGTCCTTTATCCACTGAACCACCTAGGTGCCCCATTCTGTGGAGAGAGGAGAGAGAGAGAGAGAGAGAGAGAGAGAGAGAGAGAGAGAGAGAGAGAGAGAGAGAGAGAGAGACAGAGAGAGAGAGAGACAGAGAGAGAGACAGAGAGAGACAGAGAGAGAGACAG
>NW_025400032.1:0-1398 GCF_016433145.1 Gracilinanus agilis
ATGGAAGCAAGCAGAGTTAAATGGCTGGCCCAGGGTCACACACAGCTGGGAAGTATCTGAAACTATTTTTGAACTCAGGAAGAAGAGTCCTCTTGACTCCAGTGTATCAACACTGTGCCACCTAGCTGCCTATACACATTATATATGTACCTGTTTTCCAGTGGAATTTTAGTCCCTTGTGAACAGGGAGCTTTTCATTTTTGTCTTTCTAACTCCAGCACTTAATATGGTGCTTGGCATGTAATAAATACTAGTTGATTTAATGATTTGTTCTGTGGCCATTCTGTACCTGGCTCTGGGCCAGGTGGTTTTTTAACTGATTACTTTTAGGATAATTTGGAGCCCTCATTGCTGAAAGCTGCTTTAAAATGTGATTAGCACCTTCTCTGTAAGAGGAAGAATAAAGTTGCTCAGGAGAGAAGAGGAGGCAGGGGCATTACCTTATGAACAACCATTCCAGAATATCCAAACGGTAAATTGAGGGAGTACACAGGAACTCTTTTATTGTTTTCGGTCCAGTGATATAAAAACCCTCAAGGAAGGGGCAGTCTATGTCCTGAGGGGGGAAAAATCAGATAGATTTTTAGATATTACAGACTGGAAGAGCTCTTAAGAGGCCATATATCTAGCCCAGCTTCCCACCCCTACTTAAGTCCACCTACAGTATATTTCTAAAAATCAGTCATCCAGGTTCTGCACGACCACTTTCAGTGATGGTCTCTCCAATGATCCAGGGGGCAATGATTAAAAAGGCTTATGTTTGCCTGAAATCTATCTCATTCATTTAACCTTAATTTGCTATTACCTGAGAAGTATGCCATTAGAGATGGCAGGGGATAAAAAGATATATAAATAAAAAGTTAAAATTCGAAATCATCCCTGATCTCAGAGTATATAAAGTATGAAATGTTTCGCTCTGACAGAAGGCCAATAAAGAATTAAAAGGGTTTAAGGGAATAAGCTAATTTCTGGCTGCAGTGAGCAGAGGCTTCCAGAAAGGAGCCTTGGAAGGATGCTTAGGGCATCCCTGAGTTTTGTAAACTCTTAAAGTCACACAAAAGAGTGAGTTGGAATTACTGCTGGGGGCTGGAAGAACATATGGGCAGAGGCACAGATATGTTTGTGTGAGGCCAAGTGGACCAGTTTCAATGGAGCCCAGGGTGTGTGAAAGGAGATCAGGCTGGAGAGGCGGTTTTGTGGTCAGAGGAGAGTGTCCTGAAGGATGGATTGGGAGTTACTGTGCTCTATCTGACGATCAAGGTACTAGGGAACCCCTAAAGCTTCCTGAGCTGGGCAGTGGCTTGAGAGTGGGAGCTGTATGGCAGAAAGGTGTAAAGCAAACTTTCCCACCATGCACTGTGATGGTGTAGAAGGATGAGATTGGAGAGACCAGGGAAC
>NW_025400033.1:0-1047 GCF_016433145.1 Gracilinanus agilis
TCCATTACATTATATGTAATTATCTATACCATATATTATGATTATTAATTATGTGTAACTGATTTATATATACACACACATACATACATACACAATCTTTAAGCAAGTATTTATTATATACCAGCCAGAAAAAATAGTTCCTGCTTTCAAAGATCTTAAATTTGATCAGAGGAGACAATAAGTAACACTTAAATCAATAAAGAATAAAACAAAATGTAGGTTAGGAAGGTAGAACTATATAGGTCAAGAGAAAGTTAAATTAATCTATATTTCTATGCAAAGAAATGAAACTATGATTTTAGGAACCTCCGTTTCATGCAGCCAGTGGTGTAGTGGGTTCTGTTCTCTTAACCAGGAGCTGTGAGGCAACGCTTCTGGGCCTATCTTCTGAGGGTTGTTGTTGCTGTTGTTCAATTGTTTCAGTCATGTCCAACTTTTTGTGACCCCATTTGGGATTGTCTTCACAAAGAAACTGGAATAGTTTGCCATTTCCTTTTCCAGCTTATTTTATACATGAGTAAGCAGGCAAACAGGGTTAAGTGACTTGCCCAAGGTCACACAGCTAAATAAGAATCTGAGGCCAGATTTGAATTCAGAAAAATGAGTATTTCTAACTCGAGTCCTGGAACTCTGTCTATTGTGCAAGCTAGATGGCTGTTCTTGCAGGTTACACGATGTCTGAAAGCTCATGTTTAGGAAGAATAGAAAGGACTCAAGAGGTTATTTATTGTACAGGGAGTTCAAGATGCCTGGACCCCAGGAGTTTGAACCATTGGACTCTATAGAAGTAAAAGCATTAATATGACAGCTGGCGGGTGGCTATGTATTTTTTCAGGACAGGAAAGAAAATGAAGGAACATTTATTGGAAAGGACCAGTTGAGATAATTCTAGACTGAATCAATTGTCAATTAAATTATTTCCTGGGTAGCCAGGTGGTTCATGATTACTCAGAAGGTGGGAGGAGATGGTTCAGAAAACTCTAAAAGATGATGGCCTGCACAGGAGTGAGAGAGAGAAGAAGGAGAAGGAGAAGGAGAAGGAGAAGG
>NW_025400034.1:0-2301 GCF_016433145.1 Gracilinanus agilis
GCCATTTCTACCTCTGGCCAGTCCTTCCTTGGCTCCTGGACCCATTGCGGGGCAGAGACTTGGCACCACGCAGTCCCCCTCTTCATTTCTCTGTAAATCCCAGAAGAGGGATGTGTGTGCGTGCGTGTATGTGTGTGTATGTGCATATATGTGCGTATATGTGCATGCGTGTGTATATATGTATATGTGTATTGTGCACGTGTTACGTGTGTATGCATGCATGCATGTATATGCATGTATACACTTGTGTGTATGTGTGTATTGTGCGTGCGTTACATGTGTATGTCTGTATGTATGTGTATGCATGCATGTGTGCATGCATGTGTATATATGTGTGTACACTTCTGTGCATGCGTATATGTGTATTCATGTATGTGTGCATGTGTGTGAATATGTGTATGTGTGTATGCACATATCTGTGTACACGTGTGTATGTGTGTATATATGTCTCGGTGTATGCATATATGTGTATGTGTGTATATGTATGCACATGCGTGTATGTGTATTGTGCATGTGTGCACGCATATGCGCACATGTGTACGCATACATGTGCACGTCCATGTGTGCATATGTGTATGTGTATACTCATATGTGCACGTGTGTACGCACGTATGTTTGTATGTCCATGTACTTGCATGTGTGCATCTGTGTGCACATGCATGTGCATGTGTGTGCATTTGTGTGCACATGCATGTGCATGTATGTGCATATGTGTGTGCATGTGTGTGCACGTGTATGTATGTGAAGGTTTATGTGTATAATGTGTGCATGTGTGCATGTGTGTACATGTGCATATGTATTATGTGCATGTGCATGCGTGTAGTGCATGTATGTGTGCATGCGTGCAGTGCATGTATGTATGTGGACGTATGCACATGTATGTGTGCATGTGCATATGTATTATGTGTATGTGCATGTGTGCAGTGCATGCATGTGTGCATGTGTGCAGTGCATGTATGTATGTGGGTGTATGCACATGTATGTGTGCATGTATGTACGTGTGCATGTTCATGTTTGTGCATGAGTGTATGTGCACAAGCACATGCGTGTAGTGTACGTATGTGTGTATGTGCATGTATGTGTGCATGTGTGTGTATGTGTGATTGTGTATGTGTATGTGTATGTGTGTACGAGTATGCGTGCATGTGTATATGTACATGTGTGTACGTGTGTGCGTGCATATGAAGATGTGCAATGTGTGCATGCATGTCTGTATGTGCACATGTGTACATGTATGTACATGTGTGATTGTCTGTGTCTGTGTATATGTGTGCATGTGTGTGTATGTGTCTGTGTATTATGTGTATGTGTGTGCATCCGTGTGTGTATGTGTGTATGTGTGCATGTGAGTGTATGTGTGTGTATGTGTATGTATGTGGGGGGGCCCTGTGCACCCTGTTTTAAGCTGAAGGTTGGCCATTTGGGAGAGCTGACTGGAATGGAATCATTCGCACTCTGAACAGCAGCCCCGCTCTGGGCTGGGGCTGGCTCCCTCTCGGGAAGGAGTGGGGAGGGAGGGGGGGCGTCAGGGCACTGTGAAGGTATATTTTTTCCCTGTGAGATAGTGGGCACAACCCTTCCCTTCCTTGGAATTATGGGTAGCAGATGCCAGAGTTTTAGCTGGGCCTTTGGCGGCTGTCCAGCTTCAGACAGCACAGCCCGGGCTCAGGCCCCCATTTCTGCCTCTCGGGTTATCGGACAGACCTGAAGAAGGGGGAGGGGCCTGAGATTCGGGGAGACGAGCAGGGGACGAGGGACAGCCGGGGTGCCAGGCGGGCCATCGTTGGAGGGAAGGCCGGTGGCGCTGGGGGCGGAAATCCCGGGCTGCTGCAGTCCCTTCTCGGGTGTCATCAGAAGCGGGGCTGCCACTCCCCCGTCACTGCAGGCTGCAGGAATGGGAGCAATAAGGTAGGCGGCTGTCTAGGGGAGTCCCAGGAGGGGCTACGGAGGGCAAGAGCAGCCCGCCAGAGGCCCACCGTTCCTGGCAAGTGACCTCTTTTAGAGAAGGGCCTCGAATTCCCGGAATTTTATTTTGGACTTCAATGAACATCTATTGGAGTGTGGAGGCAGCTGGAGGCCTCTAGTGAGGGCACCCGGCCTGGGGAAGGAAGATTGGGTGGCCGATCTGGCCTCGGTCATTTCCTGCATGGGCGCCTGCAGCCAAGGAACCAACCCAACCCTCCTCCCTGCAAGCCTTCCTGCTCTTTGGCCTTAGAACCAACTTGATGGGATCGAGGCAGAGACAGAATGTAAGGAGGGAAAGAAAAGAAGGAAGGAAGGAAAACAATGAAAGGAATGAAC
>NW_025400035.1:0-1053 GCF_016433145.1 Gracilinanus agilis
TTGGAGCCAATACACAGTATTGACTCCAAGACGGAAGGTAAGGGTTTTAAAAAAAAAAAAAAAACATCCTCACCTATCAGATTGGCTAATATGTCAGAAAAGGAAAATGACAAATTTTGAAGGGCCTGTAGAAAAATAAGGACACAACTGCACTATTGGTGGAGTTGAGAACTGACCCTATCATTCTGTAGAGAAAGATGGAATTATGCCTAAAAAAGGCTAAAAAATATATGCATACCTTTTGACACAGCAATACCACTAGAAAAAATGGTAGGCTACAAGGTCTGTACCCCCAAAGAAATCAAAGAAAAAGGAAAAGGACTTATATGTACAAAAATATTTATAGTCATTCTTTTTGCCAAAAACTGGAATTTGAGGTAATGCCCATCAATTGAGGAATGGCTGAACAAGTTGTGGTATAAGATTGTAATGGAATAGTATTGTGCTGTAAGAAATGATGAACAAGATGGTTTCAGAAAAACCTGGGAAGACTTTATATGAACTGATGCAAAGTGAAATGAGCAGAATCAGGAGAATATTATACACAATAATAGTAATATTATAAGGATGATCAATTGTTACTCTGATTAAGGCAATGACAAGCCAATTCCAAAGGCCCCATGATGAAAAATGCTATCTATCTCCAGAGAAAGAACTAATGGAGTCTAAATATAGATCAAAGCATACTTTTGAAAAACTTTACTTTTGAGGGTTGTTTTTGGTCTTTGCAATATGGCTAATATGAAAATATGTTTTGCATGATGTCACATGTATAACTGATATCAAATTGCTTTCCTTTTCAAGGAGGAGGGATGTGAAAGAATTTGAAACTTAAATTTTTTGAAAATTAGTATTAACATTTTTTCACATGTAATTAAAAAATAAAATAAGAGATTTTTAAAAACTTAACTATTTCAGGGTTTTGTTGGGAAGATCCAATGAGATCACACATAAAGTACATTACAAAATTAAAGGGCTATAGAAATGCCATTGATTACAATGATGCACTGCCTGGTTTTAACTCCATAGAAGATGTCCCTGCCAGGATAAGAT
>NW_025400036.1:0-1549 GCF_016433145.1 Gracilinanus agilis
CCTTTGATCCTGTAATATCATTACTAGGTCAAAGAAATCAAAAAAGGTGTAGGGGAAGGACCTACTTGTATAAAAATATTTAGAACAGCTCTTTTTGTGGTGGCAAAGAATTAGAAATTGAGATGATGTCCATCAGTTGAAGAGTGGCTGAGCAAATTGTAGTATGTGATGGTGATGTTTTATTCCCATACAAAAAAGAGAATGACAAACAAAAAACCACAGAATGATTATAATTAGTTGAGAAGCTGATGTTATAGCCTAATTGGGATAATTTTTTAACCCTTATCTTCTGTCTTATAAGGAATACTGTGTATTGGTTCCAAAGCAGAGGAGGGGTTAGGACTAGGCAAATGGGATTAAGTGACTTGTCCAGGGTCACAACCAGATTTGAACCAGGACTCCCATCTCTAGGCCTGACTGTCTATTCACTGAGTCACCTCACTGCTCCCTCATTTATCTGTAAACAATTTCTTTGTGAGCTCTGAAATTCAGTATTTTACATTTCACTTCAACAATATTCAGTAGATGATCAACACTAAGTAGGCTCTTTCTTTCCTGTGATTTCATTCGCTGTGAATGACTTTCTCTCACCCTGGCTGCTATCTCTGCCTTGACAAAACTGGAGACCCTAACTAGGTAACAGGAAACAAACAAAACCTAACTAGACAACAGAAAACAAATGGACCCCAGCTAGACAACAGGCCAACACACAATGGTTGCCATGGTTGATGGCTGCCAACAACATCTAACCCTCTAATGCTGTAAGATCTTATGATTCCCCTACCCATGTGGGCCTCTGTAGTCATCTATTGCCACTGGGCTCACCCTTGCTGCTTCTTTCCTCCATCCCCCTCTCTATGGGACTCCATGGCCACCTCTGCTGCCATTGGGTTCCCCCTTGCCCTCCCTGTAGCCAACTCTCTTGGCATTGGGCTCCCCCTTGCTACCTCTTTCCCCCGTCCCCACCTCCATGGGACTTCCTCTTCTCCATCTTACTCTGGTCTCACTGTCTCTTGTGTCAAACCCTAATCAGTTGGACTGACATGCCTCTTTGAATTCTACCCTGCTACTTGGGTATCTGGGAAGCTGTTAGCTGCCTTCTGATATCTCACAAGACTTGGTAACCAAAGGAAAGGAGACACAAATGGGAATGCAGCACCTTTCCCAGGATTAGCTTGCCTAGGAAGTCGTGAATTCATGGCTCCTGGTCAGGTGGAAGGAAGTAACTCTCTCCACCCAATGCCTTGGAACTCAGAGTTGTCCTTACATCTCAGGGCTGGTAGATAGAAAAGGCCTTAGAAATAGGGAGCACCCTTGTAGTCTATCTACTATTTTCTGGATATAGCAGTCAATTAAGAGTCCTCATGGCCATCAGGAAGCAGTCAGGGGATCTGTTCTCAGGCACAGGAAGAAGAGGCCCTCCATTATGCATATATCCAAGGAGAGTGGTTTCTTCCTTCTTTCCTTCTTCTTTTCTTCCCTTTGTTCCTTTTATCCCTTTCCTTCCCTTCCCCCTCCCTCCCTTCCTCCCTCTCTTCCTCCGTCCCTC
>NW_025400037.1:0-1038 GCF_016433145.1 Gracilinanus agilis
CATTTTGATGAAAATTCCATGTTTTATTTCTTCCTTTTGTTAACCAGCATAGGGAGATAGTTTTGTAAAGTCTGCCCTTAGAATAAGACATTTTAGACTCTAATTCAGCTCTGACATTTATTGTCTCATGGGATCTCAATAATTCTGCCTATCAGTAGTTGTATCTACAAAGAGAGAAGATTAGACTAACTGGATTCTAATATTCCTTTCAATTCTTTGTGAAATTTGTTTGTATTCTTTGTTTAATCATTTTAGCTGCCTGATGATGGGTAGTAGTTAGCATTTGGAATCATGGAAAGGGCATTCTTGATACATAATTCATCTTCTTTCTAGGTATTTATATCAGATGATGAACTTTTTTCTGAAAAAGAATTTTATTCTTCTTCATGAAAATTCTCCATTTTCCTTTAATTTGTTGTAATTGGTGGCCCTCTGCATTCATATTGGGCCCTTATCAATAGCCCTAATGAATAGTGGTAAGCTTCCTATCTTTTCTCTTCTCTATCAAACTGCATATTGAATGAAATTATTCCCCTTTAAATATGATGAAAATGTTATTGAATTAATCCATAATCCTGACCCTATCTGGCAAAAGAGAATAACTGACTCAATTTGGGGAAATATATTTGCTCAGTTACATCACTGGGTCTATATACATTGTTTAGCAAATATTATTTTAACCAACTTAGAATAAAACAATAATTAAAAAAAGATAGAGTTACAGTCTTGGAGGAGATGGTGGGACAATAATGGAAAAGAGAGAGAAGGTATATATAGCTGTCGAAATATATTGTTTTGAATGATCCTTAGGATAGGTGATATAGAAAAAAATTACTAATAGAGATAATGTCCTTCTTAAATAAAATATGGTAATTATATAAAATAGACTATAGCTAAGGAAGGAGTACTCTTGTAAAAACACAAGTTTATCCTTTTCACCATTGATTTTAAAAGGCTATAGATGCAAGTCAACTTCAAGAACTGGAGGAATTAAGTAAGGGTAGATAGAGATGAGGCAGATGAGTTTTCTGTCATGGA
>NW_025400038.1:0-8225 GCF_016433145.1 Gracilinanus agilis
CTCTCTCTCTCTCTCTCTCTCTCTCTCTCTCTCTCTCTCTCTCTCTCTCTCACCCATTGGGTCCCAGGGTATCCTGATATCACTCCCAGTATAAATCTTTCCTCCCATGATCAGGTAAGTATAGGATTAACACAGACAAGAGGCAGGGTTATAGAGGCTTGTGACTAAAAGAAGATTCCAGGCTGTGGCAACAGTTGGTAAGTTAACTTTTGACTAGTCAGGCTAAGAAATGAATCTTCATACATGGTGGCAGCAACAGAGAGAGGGAGATTGGACTTTGTAGAATAGGAGATCCCTGTGAATTGAGGAGGTGGTCACAGAAGATTAATAGGGTCTATTCTAAGAGAATCAAGCATTAGTAGAAATGGTCTCAACAATATGAACATAAACACATATCCTATTATCCTAGGATAATATGACATAGATGAATAAATGGGAGATATATAAAAGAAAATCTATGCTTCACTTCTCATTTTATAGATAAGGAAACTGAGGACCAGAGAAGTTAAGTGAACTACTCATGTCATAGAACAGCAAGCGTACAGGTAGAATTTGAATCCAGGTCTTCTAATTCCAGAAGTATGTACTTTTTCTATGTAGCTCTGCTAGTATGTATTTACACGCAAATCTAGAAAGGTATACATAGATAAATATAGGTAAATACATAATATACATAAAATACATAAATAAAGGTATATACATAGATAAATAGCCACATGCCCAGAAACTATATATTCAAAAAACTACATTTAATGAAGTCATGATGCACTCATAACTACAAACCCATACATATACACATCCATGAACATACTCTCTCTAAGGACACAGACCCAAGGTTAACTAAGGTTACTGCCTACCAGTGGTTGTAAAATTATTCTTTTCTGATCACCCTTTTCCTTTCCCAAGTCTAGGGTATAGAGACTCAGAATGGAGATGTTTGTGGTTTTACAGGGTCAGATTCATTGGTTTTAGTTGCCTTTAGGCAAGGGATTCCTGCTCATGCTCTGGCAAGGGAGACTTTGGGAAGTAAATGCCTGCCCTCCTACTTGGGCATCTTCAGAAGTAGGAGGGCAGGCTTGGTAGGAACTTAATTTAGAGGCAAGATGATATATAAAAGATAAGAACATGAGGATGATGGAGTTTGGGGGCTTTGGCTGTTTATTATATACGACCTTGGGAAATTTACTTCTTAAATGTTAGTCTCCTCATCTATTAAAATAGAATGAATAATCCCTGCCCAAGAAGTAATATTATCCCCTTTATTCCTCTTGCCAAAAAAGAAAATTACTTTCATCTGATATGATCTTTTATTACCTCTCCATGATATATACATACTGGTCCTTTATAATCACTAATTCTTTTTATTGATGTTCCTTTTATTTATTTTGTCCTAAACTGTTGATTTCATTGCTGTGGGAAACTTCAGGTGAAGAAATTCCCTCTCCTCATGCAGAAGAACAACTTGTTTATATATATATATATATATATATATATATATATATATATATATATACAGATAATTTTTAGGGGCACTGATATATTAAGTGACTTGTCCATCATCTCACAGTTAACACATATTAGGGAATAGACTTGAAGTCACAAAGATTCAAAGACAAAGACAAAAAAAGTCTTCTTGAGTCCATGGGCAGCCTTCCATCCATTAAAGCATAACACTCAGCTGTTCACAAAATATCTTTCTAATAGTATCCTCTGGTTTATTACATTACCTGGCTTGAATGAATTGAATTCGGGGATATTAAAAAAGGCTTATAGATATGATTATTTACTATTGTAAGGGACCTAGAGAATAAGAAAAGTGATACAGGATTGAAAGTAGACAAACATCCTAATTTTTTTAATGGAAGAGGAGAATTATACAAATTTTACAGTAAGTAAATAAGCCTTTTGTTGTTTTCCTAAAAAAAAATAGTCATTTGTGAAGTGAATAATTTGCGAACATTAATATAGTGAAGAAGTCAAGGAAGTAAAACTATGGAAGTGGCAAGTTACTAGTAGCTAAGGGTAATAAGACCAACTTAATGTACCTGATTCCCTTGCAAGCTAATGCTTTTTGTAGCAAGGAAAGTAAAAGTTGGGAGAAGGAGGTCTCTGAGTTAGTGCATCTAAATATGTGATATTCTTCTAATGTTGCAGAACTAATATACCTGTGGATGAAAGAAGACATAGTGAGATAGGTAAGTCTACTGAGTGGTGCTATATAGAGTTTTTATTGAGCTTTTTGTATTTGTATGTGTGTTGCTATACAAAATATCATAGATCAAAGGTCTCTTGCTAGAAGGTTCATCAGAAACTATGGCAACTCACTTTGCAGATAAGAAAACAGACTCGGGGAGGTTAGATAACATGGTCAATGAGATATTAATCAGAGGCTACATTTGAAATTAAGACTTTGGAAAGACAGAGTTACTCGTTTTTTTACTGCGCCACTCTTGAAGGGAATGGGACAGCTTTAGACATTTGTATTTTAGTCCTACCCATGTGTCTAAATTCCTTTGTCACCCTCCTAAGCCTGTATCTCTTACCTTTTCCAGTTATTACATCTCTTAAATATAACCTGTAGCCTTCTTGTTGCTTTTTTACAAATTCCTATTATAAAGCTCCTTTACCCCACTTTACCATTCTGTTTGTATACTTAAGAGGACACATCATAATTCACAAGGAAGTCCACCAGTATTACATGGTTCATGTTTTCATCCATAATACCCATCCATAAATAGAACTAGAATGAACATATACATGTTCATTATATGTAAATACAGATGTAAAAGTTATCTTTTCCTTTTCACTAGTCACTATTACTTTACCTATTTTCTTCCAAATTGATGACAAATTAGAGAATGAGAAATCTCAGCTGTTGTGACATACTAAGAACATTTTTTCTATAGCTATGAAATTTGAAACAGAGCAAGCAGGGAAGAATGGCTCTCTATAACCCAGTTTCTTGTACTGATTTTGGTGAGCATTGAAGAAAATAAGGAAAAGAAGAAAATGAGAGAAGTTTAAGGGTAGGAGAAAGCATATATCTTTCTCTGTATCCCAAAAATATCAAAGGGAAAGGGAAAGGATCTATATGTACAAAAACTCTTTTTGTAGTGGCACATAATTGAAAATTGAGGAGATGCTCAGCAAGTGGGAAATAGTTGAAGAAGTTATAATATAACATTACAACAGAATACTATTGTTCTTTTAAGAAATAATGAGCTGGATGGTTTCAGAAAAGCCTAGGAAGAATATGAACTCATGCAGAGGGAAGTAAACAGCACCAGAACATTGTAATGAGAAAAAAGCAGTATTGTAATGATTATCAATGGTGAAAGACAACTATTTTGAGCAATACAATGATCCAAGTCAATTCCAAAAGATTCATGATGGAAAATACTATCTACCACCAGAGACAGAACTGATAAACTTAGAGTGCAGATTGAAGCATATTTTTCACTTTCTTTATTTGCTTTCTTTTTTTTGCAACATGGCAAATATTTAAATATGTCTTACATGACTACATGTATAATGAGTAACATATCACTTGTCTTCTCAGTGGGGGGGAGAAGGGGCTGGAGAGGAAAGAATATAGAACTCAAAATTTTTTAAAATAAAAAAATACTTAAGTAAAATAAATCCCACCAGTCATGGAACATATCTTAGGTATTTTATTCCAATATCATATGCCCCAGCAGGAACCCAATCTCCTTGAGCCTTTTTTAATTTAGTAACAACAAGGATTTATTGACACTTTCCCCACACCCCCCAACAGAAACACACACATGCATGGAATACAGTCTTGTCCTAGACATGATAGAGAATATTCAAACTCAGAAAGACCTTCACCTAGTTAATTGGAGACTGGGAGGAAAGTTATCAAAATGCTTTGGATAATAGTAACTCTGAGCTTCAGAATCTGTTTAACTCAATCTAACTTTTACCCTCCAGGTTTCCTCCTCTGGGTTATGGAAGGAGAGAATAGGATTTGTGTCTCTTTGGAAAAGAGGCAGAATGGTGTAAGTGACTCAAGAGTTCCTTACAAGGAGACAAAGCCCTCTGGCAACCAGGAAGTGCCACTGGAATGGGACCTTCTAACAGTACTCAATTCCACCCTACTTCCTTTCTGCTGCTGGGGATTCCAGGACTGGAAGATATTCACATCTGGATTGGCTTCCCATTTTGCACTGTATATTTGATTGCTCTTGTAGGGAACATGACTGTTCTGTTTGTGATAAAGACAGAGAGGAGCCTCCACCAGCCCATGTTCTACTTCTTAGCCATGCTGGCTACCATAGATCTAGGTCTCTCCACTGCCACCATTCCCAAGATGTTGGGTATATTCTGGTTCAATCTGAGGGAGATTCTGTTTGGTGCCTGCGTCACCCAGATGTATGCCATACATATGTGCACTGGCCTAGAATCCGTAGTGCTCACAGTCATGGCCATTGACCGCTTCGTGGCCATCTGCAAGCCTCTAAGATACACCATGATCCTCACTGACAAAGTGGTAGCCAATTTGGGGATAATGATCATAGTGAGATCTTTAGTTTTTGTGACACCATTCATATTTCTTGTCCTGAGACTTCCATTCTGTGGTGCCCGAATCATTCCTCACACCTATTGTGAGCACATGGGGCTAGCCCGTCTAGCCTGTACAAGTATTAGAATCAACATCATCTATGGTCTTGTGGCTTTCTCTGTAGGCTACTTAGACCTTTTAGTGATTGGTTTTTCCTATATTCAGATCCTAAGGGCTGTATTCCGCCTCCCCTCTCATGATGCCAGAATCAAGGCTCTTAGCACCTGTGGCTCCCATGTCTGTGTCATGCTGGCCTTCTATACTCCAGCCCTCTTTTCTTTTATGACTCACCGCTTTGGTCACAACATCCCTGGTTATATCCACATCCTTCTAGCCAATCTCTATGTGGTTGTTCCACCTGCCCTTAATCCTGTCATCTATGGGGTCAGGACAAAGCAGATCCGAGAGAGAGTGCTTAGGATACTCAATCCCAAAGGTTCTTAACTCCCAGGATCAGGATGCTTTCTCTTCCCATTCCAAACAAAGGGACTAAGAGTTGGCTGTTCACAATGGACATGAAACTTTTGTAGACTATTGAAATGGTCAATTTTGTCCTTTTTTTATATTCCTTTAACCACTAGCTCTTTCCATCATACACATCATTTTCTTCACACAGAGGCCCAGTGCTCTGTTACTATAACTATTTTCCAGAAGTACAGAAGAAAGTGATCTCAGAAGATTATCTAGAGTAATAGTGTCACACTACTGAACTATACACAAGTATCACTGCAGGTCATATGTGGACTTAGAAAACCATGCATATTCATATTTTAAAATATATTTTAAAATTATTTATTTTGTTAAATATTTATCAATTACATTTTGATCTGGTTTAGGCTACCTTCAGGACTATTGTGGGGCAAATGAAGGTCACAAACCACCTATTTGAAACTTTTTATTTAGCCTACATTAAAGAGACTTTTTAAACATCCAAGTCTTCCATTTGTTTCACAGAACTTTTGTGCAAAGACAATTCAATAAATATTGTTTTTGAGGTATCAAACTGAATGATTGCTGATCAATTATGATTCTTTATATTTTTATGATCCAGATTGTGAAAAACAAGTGTTTAAAATATGATATCCTTTACTGTGATATGATCATAGTGAAGTTCTAGCTTTAGCCTAGCAGAGTCAGTCTACTTATAGTGTCATAAAAAAACTATGCAATTGATTACAACCATTAATTGTGATTAGATTCTTAGCACCCTATCACTAAGAGGCTTTATTAATTGACTTTATGTGAAAGGAATTGGGAATAGGAGAATCAATTAAATATAATCAGTATTTTACCTATCACTCTAATATAAATATAATTATTCCCATATATATATAAATATAAATATAAAAAATGAAAAATATTGCCCCTTAAAATCTAGTTTCATTCTTTTCAATATCAAAGGTCACACTCCTAAAATATGTTGTTAGGATAAGGTTGACAAAAGATGTCCAAAGTCTTAGAAAAGTTTATTTTTTAAATAGTTTCCATTGTAAAAGTCATTCTTCTTGGCAGATTTATCAGTTTCCCAACCTCATACCTATTACACCCTCTTCTCCCCGTGTCAATCTTCTACTCAACTGTCAATTCAGAATCTGATTCTAATTCTGACATGGGTCTGACCATAAAATCTCCCCCAATCAATAAACTCCAGAGGACCCTATGACCTCAAGGATCAAATATAAAATCCTAATTCTATGAAGCCTTTTAAAGTCCTTCACAATCTGACCTTTTCCTATCCACCCTTGAACCTTGTTGCCCATAACATATTCTCTGCCACTCATCTTCTATTTTCCCCCTCCTCAGCTTAGACTCCTGACTTCCTTCAAGGCCCAAATAAAGCCACACATGCTACAAGAAGCCTTTGCAAATTCTCAATAATGCTAATGACTTACTTCTTTTCAATATCTCTATTTCATCATGCATAAAGATGTTTGCATATTGCTCCATAGCACCATGAGCTCCTAGAAAGTGAGGACTTTTGACTTTTGCCTGTCTTTGTAACCTCATAATTTAGCACAATGCCTGGAACATATTAGGTGCTTAATATATACTTCTTGACTTGGAAAAAAATTAGCATTTATTTAGAGCCCACTATGAGCTAGGGAATGATCAATGCAGAGGGGATACAAAGAAAAAAATGAAACATTTTCCTCAAGAATTTTAGATTGTACTTGGGAAGACACAGAAGTATAAGGTTATGCAAGCTATATTGAAAATAATTACCAAGTCATTTGGTTAAGGTAAAACAGCAACTGAAGGGGTCCAGGAAGGATTCACAAAGGAGATGATATTTGAGCTGAACTTTGAAGAAAATTAGTATTTCTAAAAGTCATAGAGGAGGACTTCCGGGTTAAGATGGCGGCAGAGTAAGAAGCAGCTCTTAACCTCTCCTGACCGAAACACACAAAACTCCTCAAGGGGACATAAAAACAAGTCCAGACGAACGGAGGAACCCCCACAACAGGGCAAAACGTGGAAGGTACGTGGAATCAAGGCATTTCCATGCTATAAAGGGCTCTCACTAAATCGCGGGCTGAGCAACCGCCCCACCCCCACCCCCTCCACACACAACACCTGTAGCTCCGAAGCCAGCTAAAAAGAAATAGAGCAAGTTTGGGGCACCCATCGAGTCATTGGCAGCTCCGGGACCTGTTCCTGAGAGCAGCAAGATTTAGGACCCCATTAAGTCAAAAAAGGCACGCGAAATCTGAGCGCGCGGGAGCAGGACGCAGGGCGCACAGCGCAGGCTGAGCAGAGCACAGGCACTGCCGAGGCGTGGGTGGAGGCAGACACAGCCAGGAACTAAAGCCTAAGTGGGGAACCAGTGCAGACGGGTATAGGACTGTGGAAGTAGCTCCCTGAGACTTGTAAAGGAACCTCCTGCAGAGGATCAAGCAAGGGGGTCCACCAGGGGGCTTGACCTTGGAAAAAACTAGAACTCAGACCTCAGGAGCCAATAGATCGCTGACAGACACTGAGCGCGAGGATAAACCTGAGAAGCTGCTGGGCTAATGATGGCTACTCAGTCACAGGAAGTTCAGAAGAAGAAGAAGAATAACAAAAAAAAGAAGTCTTTAACACTCGACAGCTTTTACACAGAGAAAATCCAGACAACCGAGCAAACAGAGGAGGAGAACAAACAACCATCCAGACCCTCCCCAAATAAGGAAAACTCCTCACAAGCTATGGAAGAGTTCAAAACTGAGATTTTGAGGAAAATGGCAGAGATCTGGCAAGAAAATAACAGTTTAAAAGGTAGAATCTTGCAACTGGAAAGTGAGGCTCAGAAACCAAATGAACTGATAAGCAAATTGAACACAAGAAATGACCAGATTGAAAAGGAATACCAGAAGATTATGGCCGAAAACCAGAAGATTATGGCCGAAAACCAGAAGATTATGGCCGAAAACCGAAAGATTATAGCCGAAAATCAATCCCTAAAGGCTAGAATTGAGCAAGTAGAAACTAATGATCTCTCAAGACAACAAGAACAAATAAAACAAAGCCAAAAGACTGAAAAAATAGAAGGAAACATGAAATATCTCAATGAGAGAGTGACAGACCAAGAAAACCGGTCTAGAAGAGACAATTTGAGAATAATTGGTCTTCCAGAAAAACCAGAAATTAATAGAAACCTGGACTC
>NW_025400039.1:0-1094 GCF_016433145.1 Gracilinanus agilis
GTTTTCTAGTTATTTGGGGGAAAAGAGGAAGATGGAAGAATGGATAGACCCTAACTAGCTGAGGAAGAGAATAAATTGGGGCCCTTCAAAAAATTAGAACCATTCTGTCATCTTCCACATTTTCTCTGCCAAGAAAAAATAGCTTCACATTGGAGAAAATATAATAAAAGTCAATATGATATTGAAATGTAAAATAAAAGATTGTCTTGTTATTCTCAACAAGTATGAGTTACTTGGCCAAGGTATAAAGAATATATTTATATTATAGAAATGATATGGTAAGATCTCATCTTTTCCTATTATCTAAATCAAATATCTCCTTTTTTCCATGTGAGTGATATCACCTAGAGGCCAAATAACAGCAAGTAAATTGAGATAGGCCACTGGGAGGGGCAAAAAAGGGAAATTAAGAACCAGTGAAACAGGAAGCAATGAGAGTCAAAAAAATATTGCGAGATAGCAGAGTGATTCCACAAGCACTGCCCCTCTGGACAACCCAGGCAAAATAAGAAACCATGTTTGGTTCCCAAGATGTGATGTGTGAGAGCTTGTGGGTGGAGGTAAAGTTTTATAAGTCAAGACAAGTGGGAAGTGGGTGTCTTTGGCCTCCTGTGAAGTGTAAGAATTAAATTTTAATGGTTGACCAAAATATATGAAAATTATAAATAATATGGTAGTCTCCAATTGTGTAACAAATGGAATTAGCTCATCCTCATTCATTTTTTAGACTCTAGCCATCAGAAATAATGTCACCCCACCCAAGTTAGAATTAAGTGGGTAGGGGAAGATCAGTTACCCACATGTGATAGTAAGTAACAAATCAAAAACAAGGGACTGCCCTTTGGGCAATCCAAAACAGTGTTGAGGTTGCCATTGGTCCACTTGAAATTGGAGGTGGATGCAGGAAGAGACGAAAGATGCTATCTTTTAAATATGATGGGAACTTCCTGTGGGGGTTTTTGGCTCTTTGAACTTGGTGAAGGATCTCTGATAAGACCTCAGGCTGCTTCCCTTTGAATTGTCACGTGGGCAAGTTAGACTGACTCTCTCTCTTTTCTCTTGGTGTTTCTTCTAGCCTTAAGGAGGCCTCTCTT
>NW_025400040.1:0-1527 GCF_016433145.1 Gracilinanus agilis
AATATTGCCTTCTCTAGTGTGAGGAAGGGCAGGGACAGAGGGATGTACCTGGGAATTTTTTTTTAATTTTTTAAAACTCTTAACTTCTGTGTATTGGCTCATAGGTGGAAGAGTGGTAAGGGTGGGCAATGGGGGTCAAGTGACTTGCCCAGGGTCACAGCTGGGAAGTGTCTGGGGCCAGATTTGAACCTAGGACCTCCCGTCTCTAGGCCTGACTTTCAATCCACTGAGCTACTCAGCTGCCCCTGGGAATTTTAATGTAAGAAGTAAACGAAAAATAAATTTTAAAATAAAAAACAATTTGTTCAACAATGACTATGTGCTAAGCAGAGTGTATAACTCTGAGAATACTAGAAAAAAACAACCATTCCCTGTCATGGAACTCATATCCTCTTTTAAAAACTTTATTTAATTAATTTAGAATATTTTTCCATGGTAACATGATTCATGATTTTTTCCCTCCCTTCATCTCTCCCACTCCCAGAGCCAATGAGCAATTCCACTGCGTTTTATATGTATCATTGTTCAAAACCCATTTCCATATTATTAATATTTGCAATAGCATCATCATTTAAAGCCAACATCCCCAATCATATCCCCATCAAACTATATGATGGATAACATTTTTTTCTGTGTTTCTGTTCCCACAGTTCTTTCTCTGGATGTTGATAGTGATCTTTCTCATAAATTCCTCTGGATTGTCCTGGGTCATTGTATTGCTGCTGGTACAGAGGTCCATTACATTCGATTTTATCACAGTGTATCAGTCTCTGTGTACAATGTTCTTCTGGCTCTGCTCCTTTCACTCTGCATCAATTCCTGGAGGTCGTTTCAGTTCACATGGAATTCCTTCAGTTTATTATTCCTTTCAGCAAAATAATATTTCATCACCATCATATACCACCATTTGTTCAGCCATTTCCCAATTGATGGACACCCCCTCATTTTCCAATTTTTTGCCACTACAAAGAGCGCAGCTATAAACATTTTTGTGCATGTATTTTTCCCTATCATCTCTTTGGGGTACAAACCCAGCAGTGGTATGGCTGGATCAAAGGGCAGGCATTCTTTTAAAGCTCTTTGGGCATAGTTCCAAATTGCCTAAGGAACTCATATTCTAATGAAGGAGACATATAAATAATCATTAACAGGCATGACATATATAAGGAGAATCTTGGTCATGTGGCCAACAAGATGGAATATAAAATATTTTCTTCAATCCTCTGGGACTCTTGATACCTCCATAAGATAATAAAATATGAGTAAAATGTAGTGTAATTGTGTTTTTTTTCATACAGAACATGACAGAAATGTGTCTAATGATGAAATGACCTAATGAATTAACAGCACAGAAGACTAATCCACTATGTATAATATGCTTACTTAGTACCTCCTTCCCCACTAGCCCTAATAGTCTAGAACAGTGGTAAAACCCAACATATTGGCTTGTGCTCTGACTGGTTAATTGATTTGTCTAGAGTCATATAGTTAATAAGCATATGCAAGAAGTTTTAAATTCAGATCTAT
>NW_025400041.1:0-1509 GCF_016433145.1 Gracilinanus agilis
TATATATATATAAATGTAAACCCAGATTGAATTGCTTGTCAGCTCTGGGAGGAGGGAGGGAAAAAGGAAGGGAGACAATTTGGATTATATAACTCAGAAAACTCTTATGGAAATTTATTAAAATAATTTTTTAATTTAATACAATTTTTAAAAATATTTTCGAGAAGTATATTTTAATACAATTAGAATCTTTTGTGTTTGACTTATGTGTTTAAAATAATGCTTCTGAGATGGAGTCCACAGGCTTCCCCATGTTGCCAAAGGATTCCAGGACACAAAAATGGTTCTGACCTTCTGCTCTGGTCAAGCCCCTCATTTTTCTGAAGAAGATGTTGAAGTCCAAGAGATGAAGTGACTTGGCCAACATCACATGGGCAAATGAGTCAGATTGAGAACTCATGTCCTGTGACTAAATCTAAAGCTTTTCCTCCTGCCAGCGCAAACCCTAGTCAGGGCCCCCTAAGCAAACACATGTAATTAATGACAATTAAAGAATTCCTTATAAAATGTAGCTTACAAATAATAAACTAGCTTCTACTCGAAGACTTCCTGGTGAGGAAAGGGGAGCCCCCTACCCCATGAGGCAGCCTTCCCACTTTGAGGTAGTTCTCCCTTTTAGGAAGCATTGCTCCGCCTCAAGCCCAAATCTGCCCCTTTGCAAGCATCCCTCCTCATCCAGATTGCTCTAGGTTCTGCCTTCTATGGTTAAACAGAACAAGGCCAATCCCTCCAGCAGGCTATATATCTTCAAGTATTTGAAGCCAGCCCTCATCTGACCCCTGAATCTTCTCTCCTCAATACTCAACATGTCCAGTTCCTTCAACTAGCGCTCCTTTGTCATAGACTCAAGGTCCTCAGCATCCTGGTTTCTCTTCTCTGGATGTATTCCAAAGGATCTATAACATTCCTTAAAAAAGGCAACCTAATCATTTAAAGATGAGCAAACTAAGACCCAAAGAAGGGTTATAGCTCAGGGGAGTCAGGACCATCTGGCTTAGAATACCACACCATAGGCATCTCCAGATGGCTGGTCCCATAAACCACCCATCCCTTATCTGTAGAATGGGAATTCTAGTACCTACTGCTCAATGTAGCTGGGAGGAGGTGAGTGAAGGGACTTCACAAACCTCAAGTCCATGATAGAAATGAGTCATATTAGGACAGACAGCCTGACCTAGTAGAGAGAGGGCCTGCTATGGAATCAGCTAGAGAGGAGACGAGCCTGCCTCCTGCCCTTCCTGGCTATGTGTGTCTCTATGTGTTGTCTTCCTCAATTAGAAAATGAGGATCAGTCACATCTGTGTTTCTTTCAGAGGTTCTTAAGGCTCCAATGACATAATGTAAGTAAAGTGCCCTGCATATCATAAGGTGCTAACAAAACATTCCATATCTGCAGCTTTTTCCCTCCTTACCATCAATCAAGGTGAGAAGGAAGGAAGGGAGAGAGGAAGAAAAAGAGGCTGAGAGAAAAAGGAAGGAAGGAAGGAAGGAAGGAAGGAAGGAAGGAAG
>NW_025400042.1:0-1019 GCF_016433145.1 Gracilinanus agilis
GTGTGAGGTGATACCTCAGAGTTGTTTTGATTTGTATTTCTCTAATTATTAGAGATTTAGAACACTTTCTCATGTGCTTATTGATAACTTTTGATTTCTTTATCCGAAAATTGCCTATTCTTGTCTCTTGTCCATTTATCAATTAGGGAATGGCTTGATTTTTTATACAATGTAGCCAAAATCAGAAGGGAAACAACAAATTCAGAAAAAAATCTTTATAGTTAACCTATTTTCAAAAGCATTCATTTTAACAATATTGATATGCTACAGTATGAATTTTTCTTCAAATTTTTTGTTTCTTATAAGTTTTTCCATGTCTCTTCAAATCATCTATTTCTTCATTTCTAAAAGCATGATAGTTTTCCCTACTTTTTAAGACCCTCTTGTTTGGATAAGCATCAGCTTTACTTTTCATGTCTTTCCTTTGTTCTGCATCCTGCCTTATACTGTCCTAATGTATAGGTCCTGGGGTGACTGCTGCATTTTAAGAAAAAAATAACATTGACTTATTGAACTTTAATAAAAACTAAACTCATTTTTGTCTTCTGAAAACTGTGTCGTAAATGTATATGCTAAAATGTGGTCAAATGGAAAACAAAGTCCATAAGAAAAGACTTTTTAGTGTTAGTAGCATCTAAAAAAAAGGAGCTTCATTCATAGAAGATTGAGATTACTGATTAAATATGGTGCTGAATCACCAAACAATCCACCCTTCGAAGAGAAAATATCAGTGGTAGCTTTCTAAGTTTCTCACCATTAAGGTATAATATGAAAGCATGAATTTGTGTAAAGGTTTAAGAAAGACTACAAAGACAGTGTTAATTATTTTAGTAAATAATTGGAAGAGACTTTGGTATTTTGTTTTAGTTAACTGAGGTTTTGAAATTTTTCTTGCATTCATTGGATCGTAGAGTTAGGACTGAAAGGAAACTTAGAGGCCATTAGGTTGAACCTCCTCTTTTTCTGTATAAAGATAGTGAGGCAGAGAGAGATTAAGAGACATGCCCTGGGTATCACAG
>NW_025400043.1:0-1224 GCF_016433145.1 Gracilinanus agilis
GCAGAGGGAGACAGAGGGACAAAGAATGAGAGATGGAAAGATAGTGATAGAAAGGAGGAGAAAGTGAGGGATAAAAATGGAGAAGGTTTATGAAAGAAACAAACAGAAAGTGATTTGGAGAGAGAAAAATGTATGCTGAAGGAAAGAACTATATAATGACAAAGAGAGGACTAGGGGAAGAGGTCTGTTTTGGTGTTTATAAATGTTAGTCAGTGACACAGAATGGTTTAGATTTGATCCCAGAGCTAATAGTGAGGCACAGGGATTTTTGGAGCCCAGAATTCACTTTCATTGTCTCCTCCATACCCCCTCTCTCTGCCTTTTTCTCTCTGTCCCTTCCTTTCTCTTTTTTCCTCTCACTTAATCTCTCTATTTTTCTCTTTCCCCTATCCCTCCCTCCAATATTTTTTCTTTAAAAGTGACAAAAATCTGAGTGGTGGCTAAGTGTGCCCCTTTCCCTTGCAGTCTCCACTCTTGCTCCCTCCCCCAACCTTTTGGATGAGAGCTAAGGTGGACACTCAACAGAATAGTCTTTATGTAGTAGTCAGAGCCCCTCCAAGGCAAAGTCAAACTGGTTGTCCTCAGCCTCTCTGTTCTTTCTTGGTGGCTCTGGTATGCCCTCAGTTTCAGGATGGTGTGGAGTTGAGCCCAGCTTCTGTGAGCTCACTGGCTTTGTTACAATATATTCCATCTTCGCGGATGAAAATGGGTCCCAAACAAACCTCACTCTCAGCCAGGTGAAGCTTGTTCTGCTTTGCACTGTACTTTCCAGAGAGGATTGATTAGGGTGAAGTTAGTGAAGTGAATCCATTCTCCTCAGCCTCCCATCTCTTTGACCACATAGAGAATCTCCTGTCTTTTTGTCAGCAGGACTCCCCTCATCCCTGGTCTTCTAGCACAGGCTTGCCTTGAACTCACTGGATGTACCTCTGCTCACACTGTCCTCTCACTCCATCTCTGCCTCACTGAATCCTCGATGGAGGCCCAGGTACCATGTAAACTCCTCAGGGTAGGCCTTACTAACCCTTACCCCTTGTCCATCAGGAAGAATCCTTTCCCTTTGGATATGAAACCAGAGGGTTAAATTCTCCCAGTGAAAAGGGAGATTAAATGAATCATACCCTGTTTCAAAGAGGAAAAACTTAAGTTCCAAAAGAGGAAGATCCTTAGGGTGGGGGGCTTCCAAGCAGTAAGGGGAACTGCTCAACAATTGGGTTAGAAAGG
>NW_025400044.1:0-1336 GCF_016433145.1 Gracilinanus agilis
ATGTATATGTATATAGCTATAGATATATAAATATATAGATATTTTTTATAAAGAATGTTGTCATATAGGGGAAGAAGAAACAAATGGAAGTTTCATACCCAAGCATTTTGTATTGTAGGACATTTGAACTAGCTCTTTTCAGACACATGGCTTTAGGTATCAAAATGGCTTTCAATAAAACCCTAATATTTCCATATATATCCATTTTATTTCTTACATTTAATTGCACGATGTGATATAATATAAAGATTTTATATGATCAAAAATTTTGGGTAAACACATGAGCATGTAAAATTGTTACTCTAAAACATTAACAATAGGTAAAAATATATTTAACATTAGGGATTAAAATTTGGTAATTCAAAAAATAATATATGTATTAAGAATCTAGTATATTATGACTATAGAAATTTGGACAGCATTGTATTTACCTAGGACACAAGAACTATTTTAAAAGCATATATGAACGATATAAGAGAACAGCTGCTATGAAATAGACAGGGAAGAAACAGTGACAACTCAAGCATAACTGCACTGTGTGAAGAAAAAAATGGAACAGGAAGCTAGTATCAACTTTATGACATCTATAATGATTGTGCAAAAATTCAGGTTTCCCTAACTCACCACTATGGAAGTGTATGAAAATAAATTGACTCAAATTAAGCAGTTTAGGTATACTTATAAAACAAAAAATATAGAGAGAATAAAAGACAGTTAATACAAAGAAAATATTGTTTGGAAATTTATAAAAAGCAAATAACAACATCTACTGTGACAATTTAAACTAAGCCTTAAGACACTAGAGTTTAGTCAAATTATGCCTGCTTATTGACTGTCTGACTATCCCTTAAAAGTTAATTGAGTAGATTGGAATTGAGATCAAAATTTAAATATTAAAGCTATTAAGAAAAAAAAAGAAGTTCAAATATCATTACATTATTATAGTGAAATGCCACTAAAAATTAGCTTGCATTAAAACACTACTTCTTAATGAGTAATTATGTTAAAATGAATTATGCATTTGACTAGAAAAAAAATTTGACCATACCAGGAATTATATAGGACTTGAAATAAGACTATCTTTTGCAAATGTAGGAATATTTTGAGATATCCATTTGAAAGTTCTGAAGTTTTAAATCAATATCCATAAAGAGTAATTTGATATCAAGGTCAAAACGTGCAATTTTTACAAGTACAATAATCTAAATAGCAAAAGAGGACCAGAAAAACAAGGCTGCTAGTAAGAAAAGACTTTTCCTTAATTCTAATTACTTAAAACTTTCTACAAATTTATTAACCCCTTCCTAAGGGTTAATTAACAGCCCCATTGAATTTT
>NW_025400045.1:0-1402 GCF_016433145.1 Gracilinanus agilis
CTGCAAATAATCGAAAAACAGCCTCTGGGTAATAAACCTCTCCAGAGCTCAATACAGAGACTTGCCTACCATCCAGCTGAAGAACACAGAGCTTGGGCACAGAAATAGTGCAGGGCTACACACAGCAGACTCTACTAGAGCCTCAAATAATAACTTCAGGGCAAAAATCTCTCTAGAGCTCAATAGAAAGATTGCCCACCTTCCTCACTTAGACTTCTGACCAGGAAGGAACAAAGCAATGACCACCAATAGCCAAGAACTACAATCCACATCTATGGAAAAAAAAAACAAGAAGTAAACCTTGACCCTAGATAATTTTTATACAGAACAACTCCAGACTACAGAGGACACAGCAAAAGATGACAAACAAGTAAACACATCCAAACCTTCCAAAAAAAGAAAAAGAGAAAATTGATTGCAAGCTCTTGAGGAGCTCAGATTTGAGATAATGAGAAAGATAGAAGAAACTTGGCAAGCAAAGTGGGAAATAGTTCAAAAAGAAAAAAAACATTTAATTTAAAAGACAGAATATTCCATTTGGAAAAAGAAGCCCAGAAATCAAATAAAATGATAAGCCAATTGAAAACCAGAAATGACCTTCTGGAAGCCATGAAAAGCAGGATAGACCAAATTGAGAATGAAAATCAAAAGATCTTAGCTAAAAACCAGTCTTTAAAAACTAAAAGTGGGCAATTAGTAGCCAATGACTCTCACAAGATAGCAAGAATTAATAAAATAATGAATTAATAAAAAATTAATAAATTAATAAAGTCAAAGGAATAACAGATTGGAAGGAAACATGATATGTCTCATCAAGAAGATGGTTGATTTGGAAAACAGGTCAAGGGGAGAAATTTGAGAATAATAGGCCTATCTGAAAACCTGGAAACAAACAGAAAACTTGACATCTTACTACAAGTAATTATCCAAGAAAACTTCCCAAGAAGGCAATATAGCCATTGAAATAGTCCATAGATTGCCCTCTATATTAAATCCTCAAAAGACAACCCCAAAAAATGTAATTGCCAAATTTAAGACTTCCATGCTAAGGATAAAATATTGCAAGAAGCCAGAAAGAGACAATTCAGATATCAAGGAGCACCAATAAGAATTACACAGGATCTGGCAGTCTCCACACTAAATATTCAGAAAGGCAACAGAATTGGGTCTACAAGCAAGGATAGCCTACCCATCAAAATGGCTTTATACTCCTAGGGGAAAGTATGGACCTCTAACAAAATAGAAGATTTCCAACTTTTTATAAAGTAAAGACCATACATTAAATGGAATATTTGATGTCCAAATACAAAAATCAAGAGGAATATGAAAAGGTAAATATGAAGTAGAGGGGAATGTTTTTTTCCTTTTTTTAAAGTCTTGAACAACATCTAATTATTTATAT
>NW_025400046.1:0-1249 GCF_016433145.1 Gracilinanus agilis
ATGCTACCCACATTCAGAGGAAGGACTGCAGGAGAGGAAACATATAAGAAAAACAACTGCTTGAACGCATGGGTCGGGGTGGACATGATTGGGGATGTGGACTTGAAACTACCACACCAATGCAACTACCAACAATTTGGAAATAGGTCTCGATCAAGGACACATGACAAAACTAGTGGAAATGTGCATCGGCCATGGGTGAGGGGAGTGCGGGGGGTGAAGGGGAAAGTAGGAGCATGAATTATGTAACCATGTTAAAAATGAATATTAATAAATGTTTATAAAAAAAAAAGTGATTTGTGACTAAGTCAGAAAGATCTAGTGCCTCACCACTCCCCATAATCATTATGGAGGGTGAAAAGCCATAACCAGTGTAGAAAAGTTGCAGACACTGTCACCAAACACTCATTTGAGTTTGTTTCTTTAGGACTATAAAAGTTCTTCCTTGATCTTCCAGCAAAGGAAAGAAAAAGGAGGGATTTCTCTCCCTTCTGTACTCCCCAAAACAATATCGAGCACAGACACATGTCAAAGAAGCAATGGGTTTGCTTAAGAGAGTATAAATTTCTGGCACCCTTTTTCTGTTTTAGTGTTTCCCCCCTTGGGCACACAGACTGTGATGAATAATCAAAGATATTGAGAGATGGAGGCTTCTTTGATGGTTACCCTGAAGATTCCCTGAATTAAGGGTTGGCATGCCAATGGGATTAATTGAAACTGTAACTCTCCTACTCCTCCATAGAGAATTTGACCATTATGATATAATCACTAACAGAATTATCCTGAACCAGAAAGGACTAAAGAACTATGCCTGAATAGCAGAAGATCTGGTCCTTGGGAGCTGTGATAGTGCAGAATTGAGGTAAATGTGAAATATATATATTCATCAATTCTACAAAATTGCCTTTATTACTGGGAGAATACAGGAAATATATTATTGTTTGGTGTTTAATGTACACATCTAAGTCATTTGTGTTTATTATTTATTTTGTGGTGGTAGAAATTAATAGTCGTCCTATGCCTAATGACAACTTTGTACACTGAATACTTTTCTAAAAGGTACTCTCTCAGTCGCTTTGGGAAGACCCAATACATGAGCAGAACTGAGCTTTATTTTAGAGATATTCCTCAGAATTTTGCTTTGGGATAGGGGTACAATTAACCAGAAATCACAAGAAAGCACAACACTCCTCTTTTAACAGTCAGGATTAAACCTGGTCTGAGTCTGGAGCTTAGCAGATTATCAAAT
>NW_025400047.1:0-1170 GCF_016433145.1 Gracilinanus agilis
TTGTCAGCTTTTCCAATGGGAAGTTCAAGCCATTAAACTTATCTCAGGGAAGTTTAGGAAACAGAGCAAGTGGACAGCTACATCTTTATCTCTAGTTTAGACCACCTGCCAATATGGGCAAGTGGAAGAGAGCTAGAGAAAGTCAATGGAAGGCAAATGTCTGTCAAAGGAAATGACAGTTATACCCAGAATGTTTATGTATTAGTGAATAGCACTGGATAGGCTAATGAGGACCCAAAGTGGATGGAAACACACAAAGGATGGAATTTTAGTGCCCACAGATTCTCTTCTTAGTGGAGTGGTAATCCTAGGTCCAAAGCTTCTAACTCATGTTCCTATTCTATTGTCATTGAGGTAGCCTGAAGTCCCATCTTCAAAAAATAGTTAATATAACTCAGCATCATCAACGTATTTAATAATATTTTTCCTTTAAATATGGGGAATCTGCTGTAGCTAAACACCACCTCTCATGCATATACCTCAGGTCTCCTTGTAGCAGATTAAAACTTTGACCAAAAAAATTGCTAGGAAATACTTATTTCCTCATCTCTATACCCAAAGCAGAGGTATTTGGACATAAATCAACAGGAAATTAGGCGCTGTCCAACTAGGGACTAGGGAGTTCAATGTGCTGTGAGAAGGGTGGGTTTGAAGAAGCACAGAAGGGAATGGAGGGAGACCAGTTAGGAAGATATTGAAATAATGTTTGGATAATGAAAGTGATTTAAAAAACAGCCTCAGAATATTGCAGTGAGAAGGGAAAGGAAGGAAAAAAAACAAAACCTCAATAAGTTTAACTCACTGTGTAGGCATCAGGAAGAGCAGTATGAGGAATCAAAGTCCTCAAGAAAGGAAAAGTGATAGAGTTATTGAAGAAGCTATTGTTTTCACAAAGGTACTTATTTTGAGGGATGGGAACATATAAAAATCTGAATGATTTCAGATACTTTGAATTCAGTAAGAGGACAGTCAAGGGTAAGGACCCAAGCAGAGCCTAGAAAGTGAACTTATCCTTGAATGAGAGGACAGTCTTGGAAATGCATATAGAATACTTTACAGTTTACAAAACATCTATATTAATTCATGACTGGAGACAATTAAGATACCTGGTTTTTCTTGTACAGAACACAGGCAGAAGAAGACGCACAGGACTTCTAATGCCAGAAAGGT
>NW_025400048.1:0-1390 GCF_016433145.1 Gracilinanus agilis
CTCTCTCTCCATCACAGTCTCTGTCTCTGACTGTCTCTCTGTCTCTCCCTCTCTCTTTCTCCCTCTCCCTCCCTCCCTTCCTTTCTCCCTCTCTTTCACTCCCCTCTCTCTCCTAACATGGCTTATGCAATATTCTGCTCCTATAGTTTCCAACCTCTCTGTGAAGAAGTGGGAAGAATAATTCATTTTTGGTACTCTAAAACCAAAATTGTCCTTCATAATTACCCATTTACATTTATTTTGCATTCTTTTATGAATATATTTTTGTTGACATTATTTAAATAGTTTTCTCGATTTTGCTTACTTCCCTGGCCTTAGTTCTTCCTAATGTCTTCCCACATTTCTCTAAATCTTTCATGGTCATCCGTTCTTACTAGAGAAAATTCCATTATATGCATACACCACAATTTATTCCACCATTCTATAATCAAAAGAGTCTAGTTCTTTGCTATCACAAAAGTGCTTTTTTCTTTTCTATATATGATTTCTTTGGGCTATATGCCCTGCAGGACAATTGCTTTGCTAAAGACAGTGAGCAATCGAATCCCATTTCTCTCATATTTTATCATATTTTTGAGGAAACCGAATTATTAGAGGACCAAAGAGGGGAAAAAGGAAATCAAGGGCATTTACTTTTAATTTAAGAATAGAATTTGATCCAGGGTGTACTGAGGCCAAAGCAAGAATAAGAAACCATCTGTGCCTGATGGGTGGGAAATACATTTAACAAGCTAGTGGGCTTTTCTGGCTTATTCTCCCAGTCAACTCAGTCAATAGATGTGTATCTGAGTATAACTGTATCTATTCCATTTGGGATTGAAGACAATCTTCCCAGTCAATACCAGTGTTTGAAATAGGACAGTAACTATTTGTGCATCTTGCTTTAAAAAGCAAGTTCTTGAAAATAAAACAAACAAAAAAACCCAAACAAACAAATGATGAGCCTAGCCATCTGTCTGGCAAGATCCCTGTTCATTCAAGATGGCTGAATGCAATCACAGGAAACTAGGATTGCTGGGGTAATTTCAGAATGCTTTACCTGGAATCCCCTTAAATGGTTTTGCCTCATGGTTTTCCAATAAGCATCATCAGTAGATGTTACTAGAATATATTTCTCGTGGGACCAGTGTTGAGATTACTGATCAAGTCTAGGTATATATAATATCTTATTAGAGTTCATGTAACCATCATTTAAAAGATTACTCTAGGAGTCAAATCACAATATTTTGCATTTTCATAGGATTTTAAGGTTTACAAAATAATAACCCTATGAAGTAGGTAGTAGAGGCATTATATATTTCTATTTTCCAGTTAAGAAAACTAAACATAGGAAAGATTGCATAATTTGCCCAGAGTCAGACAGTTAATAAGTGTTGGTGCCAGATCTGCT
>NW_025400049.1:0-3581 GCF_016433145.1 Gracilinanus agilis
AATCTCTTATAGGGTGGCTGTCTGGGATGAGGTAACTTGGATTACCTCTATTTGTCAAAGTTGGGCTATTTGGGTCCCCATTGTATAGTCCTGAGGGGGTTGGCTTTGGTGGTGAGGGATTTTGGTACAGATAGTTTAAGTACAGAACATCAATCCATCTCAAATTTGTCAGGTCACAGCATGGGAAGTAACAGTATGAAGTGGAGCTACTTGCTTTGTTCTGGAGTCCTAGCAGGTGCAGGGGAAGGGGCGACTATTGGTCTTGTCAGGAACTGGAGAAAGAGGGGGTTGGTCCCATGATCTATAATTTCATTTTTATCATTATTGTTAATAAAATCATTTATTGGAATGATTTATTATGAGCTAGTTAACCTATTCATTTTAAATGGATTATTAAATTTATGTTTTAATTAATTAATATTTGTTTATGCATCCAAAACCAAAATTGAATGTCATTTCTGCTACGCTTAATATTTCTACTTTTCTGCATTTGTGTATGAGCTTTTTTGTAAAGACAACATTCATATGAGAAAATCATATATTTCTTTCTATTCCCATTTAGTTTTCTCTAGAGGCTTATCACTCCCAACTTTCCCAAATTTCTATTCCTTTCCTTAATGCCTATCTTATTTATTTTAGGTTCAAATTTATTTAGCTCCGAGAAGGTAAGTTGAGTTTCCCCACTAATATAGTTTTACTCTGACTTTCTTCCTGTAATTCATATTTAACTTTGCCTTTAAAAATGTAGATGCTGGGTCATTTGGTGCACATATAGTTAGTATTGATATTTCTCCATTGTCTATGGTACCTTTTAACAGAAAATGGGATCAGTGATTATCTCTTTTAATTAGATCTTTTGCTTCATCTGAGATCATGAATGCTTTTTTTTTTTACTACCTGTTTTTTTATAAATGGTTTTGCTGATTAGGTTCTGCTACAGCCCCTTCGGTGAACTTGGAATACGTCTTTGGGTTTCCCTTGTGTCTCTTGTAAACCACAAATTGTGGGATTCTGATTTCTAATGTGTTATGCTAGGTGATGCAGTGGATAGAGCTCCACACGCAGAATCAGGAAGATCTCAGTTCAAATTTGACCTCAGACACTAGCTCTGTGACTTTGGGCAAGTCAATTCACTTAACCCCTGTTTGTATCAGTTTCTCCATCTGAAAAATGAAGATATTAATAGTACCCACCTCCCAGGGTTGTTGCAAGGAAAAAAAATTAGATAATTATTGTAAATTGTTTAGCATAGTTCTTAGCAAACAGTAAGCTCTATAGAAGTGTTAGTTTATTCTTATTATCACTGTCATTAAATGGCAGAGTTCATTCTATTCACATTTACAGGTATGATTTCTAACTTTATGATTTTCTCCATCCTTCTCTATATCCCTCTCATTTATTTTATTTCATTTTTTACTTTTTAAACCCTCACCTTCCGTCTTGGAGTCAATACTATATATTGGCTCCAAGGCAGAAGAGTGGTAAGGGTAGGCAATGGGGGTCAAGTGACTTGCCCAGGGTCACACAGCTGGGAAGTGTCTGAGGCCAGATTGGAACCCAGGACCTCCCATCTCTAGGCCTGGCTCTCCATCCACTGAGCTACCCTACTGCCTCCCCTCTTCTTTTTTTAAACCTTCCCTCTTCAAAAGTCTGTTTTGCTCCTGACCACTACCTCATTTAATCTGCTCTCCCTCTTATTCCAATTCACTTTCTCCTACTTCTTTGGTGAGTTAGATGGATTACTCTGCCCAATTGAGTGTGTAAAAATATATCTACTATCTCTTTTCCCTTCTTTCAGTATATTCCTCTTTCTCAGCTTCCAATTTTCTTTTGAGATCATCCCAACATAATACATACCTGTGGCATCTAAGTCATCTAAGTAACTGCCATCCTTCTAACTGCCCAAATGATGATAAAGTTATTGGGGGTTATAAGTTTTATATGCCTGTTCAGGAATGTAAAGAGTTTAACCTTATTAAGTTATTATAATATTATCTCACTCATGTTTACCTTTTTATGCCTTTTTCAAGAGTTGTGCTTGAATGTCAAAATTTCATTTCAGCTTTAGAATTTTATCGAAAATGCATAGAAATCCTCTATTTCATTAAATAACCAATTGCCCCTGTAAGATACTTGGTTTTGCTGTATAGGTTATTCTTGGTTCTTTTCTTACCTCCTTTTGCTTTTCTGAACATCATATTCTGAAATATTCTTCCTTTATCATGGTAGTTGCTAGATCTTGTATGATTCTGACTGAATCTCCATTAAATTTGAATTCTTTCTTTATGGCTGCCTTCCATATTTATTCCTTGAATCAGGAGCTCTGAGAATTGGCTATAATATTCATATGAGTTTTTATCTGAAGATCTCTTTCAGGAAATGATAGGTGCATTCTTTCCATTTCTATTTTGCCCTCTTTGGCAGTTTCCCTATATAATTCCTCAAATATCATGTCTAGGCTGCTTTTTAGATCATGTTTTTCAGGTTGTCTTTTAATACTCAAATTATCTCTCCTCAATCTGTTTTCTAGGTCAGTTATTTATCCCATAAAATATATCAAATTTTCTTCTTTTTTCATTTTTTTACTATTTTTTATATTTTAATTTTAAAGGAATTACTTTTTACAATGAAATTTTGTATCTTTTTTTACTACATGGATGATTCTGGATTTTAAAATGCATTTTCTTCCATATTTTCAACACTGAATAATTCCATGAGCAAGCTGTTTATTATTTTCATAATTTTTCCATATTGCTCTCATTTCTTTTCCCAGTTTTTCCTCTGCTGTTATTACATTTTTTAAATAATTTTTCTCTTTAAAAAGAACTCTTCTAGGAATTCTCATCGGCTTTGAGTCAAATCTACTATTTTCTTTGAGGCTTTGCTTAAAGACACGTTTACATCATAGACTTCTGAGATTGTCATCATACTAGATTTCTATGACCATGTGGCTAATTTTGTTTACTCATTTTTTCAGCACAATACATACAGCCCTAGAAATAGTTAGGAAGACTTGAGTTCAAATCTGACCTGAGACATTTATTAGTTGAATTACCTTAACCTGCTAACCTCAGTTTCCTCATCTGTAAAATGAGGATATTAATAGCCCCTGCTTCTCAGAGTTGTTTCTGCAGATTCAATGAGATAATAATTACAAACTGCCTAGCATAATACATGGCCCTGGTTAGGCAATATATACATGTTAGCTATTTTGTGTTAGAGTTAGATTCTGTTTACATCTGGGATGGGAGTGAGGTCATTGTCCCAAGCTCCTTCTTGCTTTTTTTTCACAGCTAGTATCTCGGAGGCCTGGAAGGTTTCAGTGCTTCCAAGGTGGTGTGATCCAGGGAGAGATGTATAGTCAGTGATCTCCTGGTTTAAGCTCTGATGCTTCCCCAGGAAACCACCCACCTCTCTTGTGGCCATACAGTTTCTCTGTCACTGTACCCCATTCCCATGCCAAGACTTCCTTGAGACCCCAATTGTTCCTCTCTGCCCTGGAACTGTGGCCCACAACTGGGCAATGGGAGTTACCAAATGGCACCCAGTGCTGCACCCAGTTCTAGCCCAGAGGTCCCCTG
>NW_025400050.1:0-14470 GCF_016433145.1 Gracilinanus agilis
CATGGCGTCATCGTGACCTCACAGGCCACAAAGTACAACGACCTCATTTTCCAGAGGGTTAGCCCAATTGGCTTCTGATGTTCCTTCCACCTTGATCTGGGATCCTAGATATGACTGGCTCCAGTTGGACAAATCCCTTCCCCTTATTGGGCCTCAGTTTCCTCAATTATAAAACCAGGGGGTAGGATTGGCATCTTGTGGCTGGAAATCCATGACCTTCCTTAGAGAAAAGAGGGAGGCAGCCTTGGCCCATGCGTTAAGCCCCTGGCTGGGAACCTGGCCTCGGCTCTGCGTCTAAACCACTGCAGACACTACTTAATCTCTCTAAGTCTCCATTTGCTCAAATGGGGACGGTAATCCCCTCCATGCCCAACTCGCAGGGCTGTTGGGAGGAGCCGATGGAGAATGGATGCATGGATGGGGAGGTGCCTTGAAAAGCATAAAGCCACCTAGTAAATGGCTAGTAAAAGGGATTTCTTTTTCCACTTAGTAGCATCTGCCTTCTGCCTTCAACACAGAGCTCGGCAGAAACCCTGGCAGAGTGTTGGTAGATGAACTCACCTCCTCCGATTCTACTTTCAGGTTATTTTCTTTTCCCCTTTCCTATGCTTGGCCCCTAGAAGAGTGCTGAGTACATAGGGAAAAGTGTACGGGGGCAGCTACACGGATCAGCGGCTAGAGCTCCAGACCTGGAGAATGAGAGGTCCTAGGTTCAAATTTGACCTCAGACACTTCCCAGCTGTGTGACCCTGGGCAAGTCACTTGACCCCCATTGCCTGGCCCTTACCGCTCTTCTGTCTTGGAATTGATCCACAATATTGAGTCTAAGATGGAAGGTGAAGGTTTAATTTTTAAAAAGTGTACTAGGCGAATGCTTGTCTGCTGATTAATGGGCTAGATCTCTGCAGTTCTGGCGATGAAGGGGTGTCCCCCAAATCCTTCCTTGAACGTGGGTTACTGCCTCTCCCTGGGAGGTTGGACCCTGAGCCTTAGCAAAAGCTGTGCCCTCCAATTGTTTGGGCAATAACTGTTCTGTCCAAGAGGACCCCCTTTGGAAGGGGGCTGCTAGGTGGCTTGCTTTCCTGAGTTTGAATCTGACTTCAGACACTCACATGCTATGTGACCTTGGGCAGCCTGTTTGCCTCAGTTTCCTCCTCTGTTAAATGAACTAGAGATGAAAATGGCAAACCACCCCAGAAACTTTGCCAAGAAAACCCCCAACCAAATTTCCCATCCAATTACTGAGCTGCCTCTCTATGAACCAGAGGTCTCAAGATGGAGGCACAGGATTTTGGAGCTGGAAAACATCTCTGGATCTCTCTTCAAGAGGTGTAGACATCGAACTGGGGTTATTTAGCTCTCTGTATCTGTATCCCCAGTGTCTAGCAGGCTGCCTGGCACACAGGACATACCTAGTGCATGTTTTATTTTTTCCTGTCTTGATAATAGCTCTAGGACCGAAGGGCAAGACCTAGGCAATTGGGGATAAGGGACTTGCCCAGGGTCACACAGCTAGGATGTGTCTGAGGCCAGATCTGAACCCAGGTCCTCCTGACTCTAGGCCTGACTCTATCCACTGAGCCACATAGCTGACCCCAATGTATTCTTATTTTTTTTAATCCTTACCTTCTCTCAGAGTCAATACTAAATATTGGTTCCAAGACAAAAGAGTGGTAAGGGCTAGGCAACTGGAGTTTAGTGACTTGCCCAGGGTCACACAGCTAGGAATTGAGAGGAATGGAAATTGGAACCCAGGCACACACTGCTTCTGGTGTGCTTCCCTCTTTATTAAGGTTTGCTTGGTCCTTACTATAAATTCCTGGGAGCAAATAGTATAACAAAAACACAAGACTTGAACTTAACAAGTTCTGAGTTTGAGTCTCAGACCTGCCAATTATTAGCTGTGAGATCCTAGATAAGTCATTTCCCCTCCTCTGTCTAGAAAATGGGACTAACGATCATTGCTCTGCCCAGCCCCATAGGGCTGCAGAGATAAATGTGAGCTTTCCTCGTTCCCTGATCTCCCCTTACCGGGCCAGGTCCACATTGGTCTTGCTGCCCTGCCATTTGCACCTCCAAGGGGATCAATTTCAAATGTCAAATGAGGGGGCTGGAAGAGGTGGCCTCTTGGAGGTCCTTTCAAGTCTGGGATTCTTCTAGGGCTCCAAGGCTCCTCGAATCTTGGAGGAGGAGGAGGAGGGCCAAGCCAACCCAGAACGCATTCGTTCACAATGTTTGTGCTTTGCCTTCTGTGTGGCCATGTTTCCTGCTGCCTCCATTTTGTCACCACCCACTCCCTCCCCCCTTAACCCTGCAAGAAGAACCCTCTGGATGGGGACAAGGCTTTGTGCCTTCTCCTAATACTCTGAGCTCAGCCTAAGCAAGCTTGCTTCCTCCCCACAATAGCACCTTAGGAGGCAGGGCAGGTGTCTACACTGGGATGGGAGGGCTGGTGATTGGCCCAAGGTCAGGGGCAGATGCCTTGTGTCACTGCATCCTTTGCTGTGTGACTGGAGCCTGCCATCAGCACCTGTGGCATCCCCACGACCATTGCTGCCTCTAAAGGTTGCCAGCAGCCAGATGCAGAGGAAAGGTTGACGAAATTGGAGGGCTTGTGTGGGAGGCCAATAAGAGAAACAGAGTTTCAAATAGAAAAAAATCTGAGACTCCTCTTTTGACCCCTTTTATGATCCACACCTTTTCTTATTAGAAAGCAATATAGTCTTACTGGAAAGCTTTAAGATCTTAGCAGACCAGCAGTGCCCTTTGGTCAGGAATGCAGCTGCTTGGCAAGTGAAGGTCGAAACCTCGGTTTAGCAGGGGCATTTTGCCCTGAGAGAAGTATTCTCAGACTTAGCTTGCTGATAATCACATAGCTGAAGGTCCAGCCTGGTTCTTATCTTCACCTTGAAGCTTCTGAAGCCTCTTTGTATTGTCTAAGTTGTAATGGCATTTCTGCGCAGCCGTAAATCTTACTCTGTGCTTGTGGGTGAAAGGGAGTTTGAATTTTCATATATAATAAACTTGTGACTCAACGGCACTTCGGAGAAGCAGCTATGAGCTAACAGAAAGATTGTCTCCAGTGTCCTGTTACTTTCTTATCAACTAAACTGTCCTTATCAGATTATTTGGAGATGATAAATAGATTTCCACAGGCTTGTGTGCTTCCGAATTTGGATATGTGTGTAAGAAATGCTTCCTGTTTGTTGAATGGTTTCCTGAAGATGATGAGAATGGGAGGGGCCAGCTAGGCAGCCCAGTGTGGCACTGAGAGGACCTCAGACTCTTCTGGGCAAGCCATTTAACCCCCACTGCCTAGCCCGTGTGGCTCTTCTGCCTGGGATCCAATAAGGTATTCCAAGATGGAAGGCAAAGGATGGGCAAGTCACTTAGCCCCCATTGCCTAACCCTTGCCTTTCCTTCTTAGAAGTGATACTAAGACAGAAAGTAAGGGTTTAAAATGATGATGGGAAGGGCCAAGGAGAATTTGCAAGGGTAAAAGAATACTAGAATTGGGAGACGAGTTCAAATCAATCCTATTGCTGACCCAAACTGTAGGATGTTGGAAAAGCCTCTCTCTGAAAATCAAGATTTCTCCAACTGTACAATGAGAGAGCTGGACTAGATGATGTCTAGATGGCGTTCCAGCCTGAGATCTAGGACCCCACACACCTAACATGGTGCTCGATAAACCCTATGACCCCAGACGGACAATCTCAGCAATTTCCCTCCCATTCTCCTTTTCGAGGTTGGGTGAAAGCTAGCCCAGTTCAGTCCAGTTCAACAAGAAATGGGGAAATCCTGACTCTGTGCAATCTACTGGGCTGAGTTAACAGGCTGGCTGGTTGCTAGGCCACACTGGCCCTCAAGGAGCTCGTGTTCTATTGGGGAGAAACAGGTACATGGAAAATTAAATGCAAAATCTATGTAAAATCATTTACTAACCCACGATCCAAAGGGTCTTCAGGGGAGAGGACCTCAGACTAGCTAAAACCACCCTTGCATTTTACAATCGAGCAATTCAACTTCCAGGCAATGGAAGTGACAGGCCCAGGACTACTTAAAGAACCCCCTTATTTTATAGAGGAAGAAACTGAAGCCCAGGAAGGGGAAGTGACCGGCCCAAGGTCAAACACAAGTAATAATAAATAAATCCAATCAATCAATCACCCGAGTGGAACTCGGGTCCTCTCAGGCTGCTTCTAGGTAGTGGGCCTCCTACATTACAGGTCCTCGAGCAAAGGCTGAATGACCATATGGACGAAATGCTGCAGACAGGATTCTGGTCCAGGATAAGATGGTCTCTGAGCTCCTTCCAAACTAGAAATTCTAAGCAAATAATATGGAAACATGTTTTGTATGAGAATACATTGTACAACCCAGATCTAATTGCTTGCCAGCTCCAGGGGGGGGGGGAGAGACAGAAAAAGGGAGGGAGATGACACAGATCATATAACTTTGGAAGACTTGTGTGGAAATTTGTTATTAAAATACAATAAAGAAATGCTGTGATCTTCCTCTAGGGGTTCTTTTGATCCAAATGGTCTCCCCCTGCCCTGTGCTCAAGCCCTTTCCCAATAGGTCTTTCTCAGGATGAGGTTTCCATTTTTCAGATGAGAAAATTGAGGCAGAGTGGTTAAGTGACTTGCCTAGGGTCAAACAGCTAGTGAGGGCAGGAGGCAAGATTTAAATCCAAGTCCCAAGCTCTTTTCATTATGTCACCGAAACGACATTAGGAGGCCAAGTGAGGCCTTCAGAAAAAGCCTCTCCTATTGTCTCAGGGGAGCAAGCACTTCCTGCCCTGGGCTGGAGCTGGGCCAGAAAATGACTGGCTTGCTGGCCTTCCCTCCATTTTGATTGCCCCCCCACTCTAGGACTCAGGATCTTCTCGGAGACAAAGGTAAAAAAAATCCCAGGACCCCTTGCAAGATTAACACGTAGGAAGGAGAGTGTGCCAACCCCGCCCCCCCCACATGTATGTCCACATGCCACCAGCACGCAGCTGCTGCCCACTCTCTTGCTAGGGGGCCCACATGGGATTTGCCAAGCTGCAAATTAACCTCAGAGTGAACAGATTATTGGTATTCATGGTAACTTGGATGCCAAGTTTCATAGCAAGCGGCCCTGAACATTCCAATTGCAGAATCATTTCAGGATTTTCAAGTTCTTGGCAGTAATTAACCTGCTAAGCCTATGCAAATTGGCCCCAATTTCACACTGTCACTGTCGACTGGGAGATCCACTGTATTTGCCCGGAAGGGTGCCTCTGCCCATTCCATCTATTGGCTGGAGATAGCAAGGCTGACAGATGTCAGTCTCCATTTATTTATGCAAATGGGGCCCCAGTGGAAGAAATCACCATTAGGCCAGGAAGGGGAATAGACATTTACAAATAGTCCACCTGCCAGTTGGCTGCAGTTGAGTCCGAGAAGGATAAGCGAGCCTTTTTGGAAAAGAAGGAAACATGGCAGAATGGGACTTAGGAGACCTTCATTCTAGACCCAGCTTAGCCACAGACTGTGTGACCTTGGACAAGTCCTTTACCAGCTCTGGGCCTAAATGTCCACACATAAAATAGAGGGCTAGGCTACTAGGAGCAGATCTTAAACTATTCTACAAAGCAGTAATTATCAAAACAGTTTGACCCTAGCTTAAAAAAGGAAGGGGAGAGGCATCCAAGTGGCTCAGTGGATAGAGCCAGGAGGTCCTGGGTTCAACTCTGACCTCAGACACTTCATAGCTGGGTGACCCTGGGCAAGTCACTTCACCCCAACTACCTGGCCCTGACCACTCTTCTGCCTCAAAACCAATACTTAATATTGATTCTAAGAGAGAGGGTAAGGGACAAAAAGAATGAACGAGAGTGATTAACTACACAAGGTTCTTAAACAAAGGAACCCAGTAGCCTAGTGTCCAATATACCAACCCCGCCCTCCCCCTCCCCCTTCACCTCCAGCTATCAGGTTAAGGACTCACTAGCTGGCAAAAAAAAAAAAAAACAACCCCAATCAAAAATGGACATCAATCTGGCAGAAATTAGGTTTAGACAAACATCTCACACCATACATAACAAATTAATACCCCAATAAATACTCGATCTAGACAGCAAAGGTTACAAATTCACGGAGCATGGAAGAAATCACCTTTAAGCTCTGTAAATAGGAGAGGGGCTCATGGCTCCACACAAGTGGCACACAAGAAAATGGCCAATTCTGGTGGTATAAAATTACAAAAAGATCTTAATCAATGCAGTTAAGATTAGAACAGAGCAATTAAAAATGGGAGTGGCGATCCTTGCATCGAATTTATCCAATAGAAGTCTGCTTTCCAAGAGAAAATGATTCAAATGTATAATAGGAATCATTCCCCAATTTCAACATGGTTAAAGGATATGAATAGGGAGTCCTCAAGGAAGAAACCTAAGAGCTATTATCAGAAGGAGAAAAAAATGTCCCAACTCGATAGTAATTAGAAAAATGTCAACTTACGCAACTCTGTGGTCCCACTAAGCACCCATGAGACTGGAGAGGATGCTTGAAATTTACCCGAGTCCTACTTCTTTGCAACATCTCTCTTGAGTTTACATCCTGCTCGTCCTTCGGTTAATTTCATTAAATACAATAAATATGTATTAAGTGCCTGGTAAAGCTGGGCTACAGAAACACTTGCTGCCCCAGCCTTGCCTGGCATCTTTTGCTAACCACAAGATAAAGGGGCACACGAAAGTCAACAGCTCCCTGCAGGAGACGGCGTGACTAGGGAACACTCCAGACAGGCTTGCAAAGACAGGCCCAGTGGCCATCAGGAGAGCACAAAGAGGCTTCCTTTACCACCCACTGCAAGAGGTCCTGGGGCCTCTGACACAGGCACACCTGGGAGAGTAAATAAACAGAGGCTCAGTCGTTTTGTTCAGGCATAGCAATCGCTAACCTTTTGACACAACATCATCATTGCCTCACTCTCCAGAATTCTCCGTGGCCAAGACCTCAGGCAGGTTACAGCACAGGCTAGTACAAAAACATCATACCAAAGATATAAACGACTATCATAAATCCACTTCTAACCATTGGTTTCCAGTTGGGAAACTAAGCGAGCACCCCATCATTTGAGAAATGGTGGAAAAAACTTTGGCACCATAATGGATGAACTATTATTGCGCCTCAGGAAATGATGAAAAAGGAGAACTCGGAGAAGTTCGAGGAGACTTTCAACCAGGAAAACCAAATCCAATAACGAGAACAACAACAACAAAAGAAACTTACGGATAGCGGGGATGCTCTTCTGGTAGGGGTCGGACTAGATGGCTGATGAAATTCTGAAATTCTGCCAACTCTGAAATTTTGTGAATCTGTGAAATAAGCAGAACGAATAAACAATGACTACAACAATAGAAACGGAAATCACAATGGCAGGAACAAAAACCTGAAATTGGATATTATCTAGTCACAAATACCAAGAAACCTGATCCCAGGGAAGAGAAGAGAAAATGTATCTCCCCCTACCCAACTCTGCAGGGTAGGGGAAAGCCTATGGGGGTAGAACAGTGCATATACTGTCGGATTTCATATTTTTTTGGGGGGGGGAATATGCATATTAGATGATGTACAAACAAAAAAAAATCAATCTGTGCTAGTTTTTAAAACGGGTGCTGAAGTAGTCTGTGTTCTCTCAGTATTTCTCAAACAGAGCTTTGGTCAACTTAGCATAAATCCTACTTCCTTCCAAGAACAGACTGAAGTCAATTTTTTTGGGGGGGGAGTGTCATTTGTACAGGCCTGAATTAACTTTCTGCTTGCCTGATAAACCCTCAGGCATCCTATACCCTGATCTGAAGCCAAAAGAAAGCTGAAGGGGACCGGCCAGGGCACAGGTCTTCAGCCACTGAGAAGGTCCTTGCCAGCAATCCCCAAGTCTGCAATCCAGTGCCGGGCTTTAGTAATGGTACAGATGGGTCCTGGAACCATTTTCTAGAACTCCAAATTTCTAAAGAACAAATATTATTTTCTCCATTCACTTTTCTGATAAAGGCAGAAACTGTTTTTCTCAAAAAATTCTGGCCTCAAGATATAACTTCTGAATACAATTCGAAAATACACTTGAAAATTACACATTCAAAGGCAAAAAGAAAATGCCAATCTTCTGATAAAATGGCTCGTGAAATCTGAATGCAAAATGGCTACCCTGGGTCATTTTGATTTGGGGCCTAAAAGAAAAAACATAATGGCTTCACCAAGCAGAACACCCTGGGCTTCCATTAAATCACCTTTTGGATGTGTTCCTCCTCCCTCCTTCTCCCCTACGCCTCCCAGAAAACTAGTGTTCTTTGTCTGCTCCGAGGCTGTTTCTAAGCACTCTCTGGAAACCGCTGGCAAAAAACACATGTGCACGCACACGCAGCCACACACACATCGACCAAACAAAAGAACTCAACAGGTGAGAAAAGATGAAAAATACATCCAAGGCACTGATTCAAAATCCAACAGCCTGTAGATTGCAGGGACATGTGGCTAGAGGTTAAAAGGACCTCAGAGAGACCTTCTAGTACCACCTCTTCATTTTTCAGAGTAGGAAACTGAGGCCAAGGGAGATGGCTTACCTAAGGTCCCCTATAAGGTTACAGCTAGCAAAGAAGGTTCTCGGAAACCATCCAATCCAACTCCCTCATTTCATAGGGGAGGCAACTGAGGTCCAGGGAAGAGGTGTCATTTGACATTCCTTTTACTTTATCATGTTATGTTACTTTGACCAAGGTGCCCTCGGGAAGGAGCCAAGTGCTTATTTGTTAAAGGCATTTAGAGTCAGGAAGACCCAAGTTCAAATCTAGCCTTGGTCACTTACTAATCTGTGTACAAGTGACCAAACCTCCCAGTCTCAGTTTTAGGACATTGTTGTAAAAACCAAATGAGATTATCTATACAAAGCCCTTTGTAATATAATTGTTGTGGTCGTTCGGTTATTTCAGTTGTGCCTGACTCTGGGTGAGTCCATTTGGAGTCTTCTTGGCAAAGATACTGGAGTGGTTTGCCATTTCCTTCTGTAGCTCATTTTATAGATGAGGAAACTGAGGTAAACATGGTGAAGTGACTTACCCAAGTACACACAGCTAGGAAGTGTCTGAGGCCAGATTTGAACCGGGGATCTCTCGTCTCCAGACCTGGCTCTCTGTCCAGTGAGCGAGCTACCTAGCTGCTCCATAAAGTTAATCTTCTAAAAAATCAATGCTAGTCTCTTTCATACTAGGTTTTAAAGGTTTTAAAACAAGTGATCTGGTTGAGTACATAGAGAACGGGAGGGAGGGGGGAACCCTACGGTTTCAAAACAGGGCTGCTTTTCACAAAAAGGAAGAGAACAGAATCTGAAAATTACTATCCAGCAATTTGGACCTTCAATTCCAGGCAAAATTCTCCAACATATTATTAAAGAGATGGCTAGTGAACATCTCGAAAAGGAAATGGTAATTACAGAGAGCCAGCCTGGCTTCATCAGAAGCAGGTCATGCCAGACTAACCTCATTTCCTTTTTTGACAGGGTTACTAAACTGGTAGATTGGAGGAAATGTTGTAGATATAGGTTACCTACATTTTTTCAAAGTATGACATTGTGTCTCGTGTTTCTCCCGAGGAAACAAGTAACCGGACAAAAAAAGCCCATGAAAATATGGGCCTTTCTGTATATAGTAACAGCTAGCATTTAAATTGGGATTTAAGGTTAACATTTATATGGTGACATATACAACAGCCCAGGGAGGCATGTGCTACTGTTATCATCATTTTACAAATGAGGAAACTGAGTTCGAGAGAGTCAAAGTGACTTGCACGGGGTCAGACAGGTAAGAAAAGTGTCTGAGGCAGGATTTCAAACCCAGGTCTTCCAGATCCCTGTACCACCTAGCAGCCTATATGGTACTATCGAAACCCAGCGGGAAGAGATAGGAAGAAAAATTCAGTCCAAAAGAACTATAAAACATATCATATATCCAGGAGTCCACTTAGCAAGATACACTCGGGACACTGTACAGAAATAAAGCCAGACTGAAATAAGCAGAGAGATATTCATTGCTCATGTGTAGGCCACGCTAATCTAATCGAAAGACAAGACTAGCTCAAATTAATTTATGGTTTTAGTGCCATGCCATAGTACCACCAGGTTAGAAAACATAACGATTCATCTGGAGGGGAGAAAAAGGTCAAGAATCTTAAAGAAAATAATGGGGGTTGGGGACTAGGAATAAAGAGAGATTCTAAGGATCACAGCTCCAGCTATAGACATAATCATAAATACTATTTGGTATTAAAAAAAGAAAAGTTGATCAAGAGAACAGACTAGGTAAACGAGATCCAGAAAGAACTGATTCGATATAGCGTAGGGTTCCGTACACCCAAGTCCACCAATTACTGGGATGAGGAGTCCCCTCTTAACACAAACTGCTGGAAAAACTGGACGGTAGTTTGGTGGAAATTAGGTCTTAGAGCACGTACCAAGATGAGCTCCACATGGAGACGTGCTCCATATGTACGTGCAATGGTCATTTCCTAAGCCAACTTGAGAATTAAGGCAGAAATGACCTTTCGGGTCTGTGACCAGGCGGAAATCTCGCAGCGCCGGCTAGAGATCGTCAGAATCGAGAACGCGGATCATCCCGAGAACATGGAATTAAAAAGCTTTTACGTGAGCAAACTCAGTGCAGCTAGAATTAGAAGGCAGGGAAATAGGGAAAAAAGGATTGCAGGGAAATTCTCTGATAAAGGCCTGATAGCCAAGATATATGGAGAATTAATTCAAATATATGAGGAACAAGATTCAGCCTCCAATAGATAAGTGGTCAAAGGATATTAACAGGAAATTTTCAAAAGAAATAAGCAATATCTTATCAAGAACTCCCAGGTAAGCTGTAAAGAGAAGCTCGTCCTTCAGGGGGTCTCTTTGCCAATGGCCCAATGCTCTGCTAACAAACAAGATGGCGCTAACAAACACCTTGGGAGACTCGCAGGTGGCTATATTTGGGGCCTGGGGCTCCTCTGGAACTGCCTTCAAAGCCATTCTCTGGCCCTCCCCACCCCCCTGCCATCGCCTACCCCTGGCCCTGATTAATTTAATGGCTATAAAAGCTGGAAGCATTTAAGTGGAATGCTTTGGGCCTTTGGGGGAACGGCATGCAGGGAAACCTGAGGTCCATCTCTCAGCACGGGTCCTAACTCACATGCAGGCTCCCCCTTTTATGCTTCTCTGAACGGTAGGAACCCCTGCCAGCCAGCCAGCTAACTGCCTAAACACTCATTCCATCATTCTCCGGGCACCAGGCAGCGTTTCGCTGCAGCCCGAGACGGCAAAGGGATGGCATGAGATGGCAGCTGCCAATTCTGTTTTTTTCCAAGCCGGGAGAAAGGCAGATCAGCAGCCTGTCAAGTCTCCTGAGGCTCCGCGGAGCAAATGAGCAATTCTCAAAATGGAAGGTGCAGAATGCTGGACAGTCAAAGGGCCCCGACCCTCCCTCCCACTCCACACAAGGAAACCCTCCAAGCCAGCAGCACATGGCGACCTCCACGGGGCACAGGAAAACAGCCTTGGATGCTGCTTAACCTCTGGGGCTATTTTCATGCCATGGACCCCCCCCCCACTCCCCACCTTGCTATTCCGGGGAAGGCTACGGGGCCTTTGGAGCCTGTTTTCAAATTGTGTGTGGACACACAAAGCAGAGAGCATTTGAAAAAAATATTCATCCCCACACACACATCCATATGTAATTCCAAAACCTAGAGGAAAACGACAGAGGCAAACACACAGAGACCCGTTTGGGAATATGTACGTATGCACCCCCCACGCATAAATAAGTGTCATTTAAAACACATATGAAAACAGAGACACGCCCATGCAGAGAGAGACATACAAACACACACGTCGAGTGAAAATGTACACCAAAATATGTATCCACACAAATGCTTCCAATTTGAAGATCTATATTAAAACTAGACAGAGGCACACACACATATGTAAACTGGCAAGCGTGTCCATTTGGAAAAATATACATAAATAGATCTACATCTATAAAATGGGAAAGCACATTAAATACATGGGCACACGAGCATAAATATGAACTCCCAGGTATCCTAATTCCACTCTATCTACACACACACACTCACACACAAACAGATGTCATTTTCAAGCTATCTTAAAGTACACACGTGCATCTACATACACATAAACCCAACACACGTACGTATTTGGAAAATGTCTAAATATGTACACACACAAATACACGAACAGAACTTGAAAAGACATCCGGGCACAGACATAATATATATGCCAACTCACGCAGATATTCGTTTGAAAACCCAGCCATACAGGCACACAAATAGATGTGGTCGAAAACACAGGAAAATGCGGGCAGAGGCACCGAGATCTATTCTGAAACTATAGACAGAAATCGCCCTACATGAAGTATGTATGTGTATAATGCGAAAATCTACATGAAGGTCTAGAGGCGTGCGCTCACACAGATAGCCATGTGGAGAACGTACATGTAAATAAGTATACGCACAATATATGTTGCTCCAAAGGATAGGGTGACTATGTGGGCACGCACACGTGGACATTTAAACCCGCACACATGTTCATGTGAAAACATGTACAATTTGAAGATCTATGCTAAGTGTACCGGCACACAGACATGGATAAATATAAACTCCCAAAGAGAGGCATTTGAAAAGCTGTAGCTCTACACGCAAATAGACAGTCTAAAATCTCTAGTAAAAGAGACACACATGTGAGTTTGTGTACACACATATGTATCATTTGGAGATAGAGAATAAAGCTAGAGGCACACATACAGGGATTTTCTATATACATGTAATTTGGAAATATATTAAGATCTATGTATATGTACACATGTGTACATAGAAACACACACCAACACAGGGTTTTTGAAGGTGAAAATATGCACACATGTACACACATGTACACACATGCATATGCACCTATAAGCCCATACACCAACCACTCTCATTGGAGACTGCGTGAATTAAGAATACACACATGTGTACACACTCACACACGTATGCACACGACTCGGAGACACACACTGAAGAATCCAGCTCTCCAAGCGCTTTTGCAGAGCCCACTCGGGGAACTCCAGGCAAGGAGGCCCCGCCTAGAGCAGGGGGGTCCTGGCTTCCTTCTACCGGGTTCTACCCCGGCTCAGCTTTGCCTTCTGGCTTCCTGGGCCAGCAGAAGAGGGCCGAAGCCCCTCCCAGAACCCAACGCAGCCCCCCAGCGTCTGGGCCTTGTCCTAGTCGCCTTGCCCCAGGCTCCCCTCAACGGATTGGGCCCCGGGGACCGAAGGCCGGCCCACATGGCGTCGGATGAAGCCAGCAGTGGCCCGGGGCCCAGGCCCTCCCAGGGTGAGGGGGCCGCAGCCGCTCTCTCCCGCCGGCTTGGCAGCAGCCCCCTCGGGCAGCCATTGCAGCGGGAGCAGGAGCGGGAGAGCAGCCCTCCCTCTGCAGAGGAGGCTCTGGGCTTCCCTGTAGTCTCTGGGAGCCTCTGCGGGCTTCATTTGCATCTTCTCCCCCCGCGAGGGGAGGAGAGGCGAGGCGCAGCCCGGGGTCCGCATGAATCATCGGGGAGTCTCGATCTCCACGGAGAAAGCCAAGGAGATGGCGCGAGAGCCCGCAGGATTCCAGGGGGCTGGCCGGCTGCGAGGGCCTCTTGGGGAGCCCCAGAAGCCAGATCTTCGGGTGGACCCCCGAGGCCTTAGTCACCTCGCCGAGGCACGGCTCGGAGCGTGCCCCGCTCTCAAAATGGCAGGCACACGAGGGAGGAGGAGCCCGAGGCCCTGGGAAGCCAGGGCCCACGGGCACAATTTGAACCCAGCGCTCTTTCCGTGAGGCTCTGCCACGGCTTTAAATGGCTGCAGACTTCCCTGCGGCGATGGAGCTGCCCGGCCAGGACTGCCCGCCTTCTCAAAGGCCCAGGCGAGGAAGGGCTTAGGAAGTGGCCGCTACGCAGCACCGAACAGGCGCCACACTCTGGGCCTGGCAGTAGCCAGCCACGGCCATTCTAATGGGTGAGGGCAGAGCCAGGCCCCGGGGGGAGAGGGGAGAGGGGAGAGGGACCCGAGCCAGGCGCCCCGCCCCCAGGCAGTCCGCTGCTGCCCGAACAGGAGAGAGGGGAAGAGCAGCAAGTGTGGAGGCCCCTGGCAGTGCCCTTGAAGCCCAGAGCAAGCGTGACAATTGGGCATTAGCTGAGCCGCATCCCTCGGCTTAGCGTTTATCAGGAGCGGGACAGACTGCTGGGCCCCGATTGGGAGCTGAAGCCCCTCAGTGGAGCATGGCGCTGCAGATATCCTCCTCATGCAGAAAATCCCTGCTTTCTCATTAACTGCGGCTTCTCAGGCTCCCCAAAGAACACAGCCCTCTCGGCCGGTCAGGCCTGCACTGCTGGGAGACCTTAGCTAGTGGGGGCTTCTCTCTACCTC
>NW_025400051.1:0-2923 GCF_016433145.1 Gracilinanus agilis
TTGTTTGCCTACTATATTCCTTCAGTAGACTCTCTCTCTCTCTCTCTTTCTCTCTCTCTCTCTCTCTCTCTCTCTCTCTCTCTCTCTCTCTCTCTCTCTCTCGGTATATATCTTTTTTTAAACTATTTTTTTAAACTATTTTTTTCTTTAAACTATTTCCTTACTCCTTAGGCAGCTAGGGGAATCAGTAGAAAGACTTTTGGTCCTAAAGTCAGGATGACCAGAGATCCAATTCAGCTTTAGGGTGTCTGTGTTCTCTGTGACCATGGGAAAGTCTCTTAACCTCTGTTTGCCCCACTTTTCTTAACTGTGACGGAGATAATAACAGTACCTACCATCCAGATCATTGTGAGGGTCAAATGTAACAATAGTTGGAAAAAATGCTTAGCATAGTACATGGCACATAATAGTAGCTTAATAAATGCTAGCTATTCTTATAAACCTTGTTGCCCTCCACACCTCTCATTGTGCTGAGCACAGTGCTTCAGACTTTGTAGTTCTTTAAGAAATGTTTGTTAAAATTGTAGTATATGATTATGATAGAATACTTATTGCACTATCAGAAATTATGAGCAGGATTATTTCAGAAAAAACACTTGGAAAAACTTACATTAACTAATGCAGAGTGAAGATTGCGGTACCATGAGAATATTCACACAATAACAGAAATATTGTATGATCAACTGTGAAAGACTTAGCTATCTCCAAGAATACAATGATTAGAATAATTGTGGAGGATTTATGACAAAAGATGCTATCCACCTCCAGAGGAAAAACTGTCAGAGTCAGAATGCAGATCAAAACATGTTATTTTTCACTTGTTTAATTGTGTTTTTATCTTCAGGTTTAGGTTTTAAATAACTATGCTCTCACAATAATGATCAATATGGAAATGTTTTGCATGATCACACATGTGTAACCCATGTCAAATTGCTTACCATCTCCAGGAGTAGGGAGTTTAGATTGGCTTGGTGGGACACAATTTAGAACTTATAATTTAAAAAAAATATATGTTGTGAAATGTCATTACATGTAATTGGGAAAATAAAATATAAAAAAGAGAAGTGTTAGTTGGATTGGATTGAATTAGGTCAGGGTAATCCAAGGAAATGTTCAGTAGTGAAATGTTTTAATTTGTTGGGTTATTTCTTCTGTTGTGGTAGGCTCTGGGTTATGGAGGGCTTTTCAGGAAACTAGTGAGATTGTCCAGCAAAGAAGAGAATATGGATTGCAAGCTCAGCTTTCATAAGTATATTAAAACTAGAAATGATGTAAACTTTGGTCATTTTAATGGAAGAAATAGTTTCTCAAATAGGGACAGGATAGCATTGCTGTACTGTATCCTGTCTAGAACAGAGCTAGAGTTTCATATTCAATTCTTATTTACTGAATCTCAAGAAAGAAATCAATATGTAAAGCAGAATATCCAAAAGATAATGGATTCAGTGAAAGATCCAGGCCATATGAGGATACATCATCTCCACCTGTCATGAAGTTGGACCTTAAAAGAGAACTTCAAACAATTTAATCATTTGCTCTCTCCACAGAACTTTCTCCAATCTCTTCCTATTTTTCTATCCTATCATGCTTTCTGCAGCCCTTTGACTTTCAAACCTTAGTCATCATTTTGCAAATCCCATTTTCCAAAACCCTCTACCCACTTCCTTAATCCTATTTCCCTTAACCCTGCTCTTCAAATATATCACTTCATATCTACCTATCTCTTTTGTGCTTTCTAGAATGTCTATCACATTGTTTTGAAAGTTGATTGAATCTTAAACCATTTTCTTTTCCTATTCCCAGGATTTTCTGATTTTCATTGAGGTTTGGCTTCTTCCTGATGACACTATCATCATTTCTAGTATTGGTTGTACTTTCATGCACATTCTTTGACTCACTGGTCATGTTCAGGTAGCAAGAATTTGTCTTGTGTCCCATTGCCACTTCCAGACTCTCCATTTATCATAATCTCTCTTCATGTGATCTTTATTGAATCCAAATTCATAATCCTTTCAAGATCCTAATAGCTGCTATCTATTGATTTCTAAGGCATTTTCCTTCCTTCCTAAATGAGTTTACTGCCTAAAACAATTGGGAAGGGTTGGATATGTTCCTCTCTATCTCAACTCTTAGTAGAGGACTCCACCTTCATTTCTATGTCTTCAAAAAACACTATTTTTCTAGTTTTGAAATCTACCCAATTCCTTTGACATAGCCTTCCTATATATTCCAGTTACACAGATTTGGTTATACCTTTGATCTTTTCAGTAGCATTATTTAATGTTAAAGAACTCCAAATTTTATTTAAAAGACCATAAAGGATTTATTCCATCTTTCCCTCTGCTTTATGACCCTGATCCTTGTACCACATTCTCCCAATGAACTTCAACTAATCCACTCTTTAATTCTTTCTCAAGGTATCATTTCTTTACTAGTTACATACTTCGGTCTGTATCTTCACTAAGTTCAGGTTTATGCAGCCTTCTAAATTTAGCTTGAATGTCACTTCGTCCTATTACCAATCAGATTCTAGAAAAATGTCAACCCTGGATTACTCTCCCCATTTGTTTCTTTCTTCTTGTTTACCTTCTGTGTAATGTGACTGGAGAAAATCACAAATCCATACTGACTGGATCCACAGCAAATTTATTGATAATCTCTACTGGGTCCTTGATGCAGCGAAGCAATATTTTTACACTAACATAATTGCTTCATTATCTCATTCACAACATCCATTTCTCTAACCTTTTCATTCTTGCTCAAGCCTTCAGAATAAAAACCTAAAATCCTCTATTTGGCTTTTAAAGCCTTTTACACCCTCATCCATTCCTACAGTGTGGAAGGGAATTTTGGAGCTCAGAACAGCCCTGTTGGCTAGGTCGGTCAAATCCTAGCCCTCCATTAGAACTATATAGTACAGGGT
>NW_025400052.1:0-1671 GCF_016433145.1 Gracilinanus agilis
ATATAATATATATGTATATATATATATATGTATGTATATATATATATATATATAATTTCCTTGAATTTAGGGACTAGTTTTCCCTAGCACTATAGTATTTGGCATGTAGTAAGGGCTTAATAAATACTTTTCATGAGTTCATGAATTTGTTCATTCATTTTGATAAAGAGGGGGAGAGCTATAGGTTATTAATAAAAGCATTATTATCTCCATTTTGCAGAAGAGAAAACAGAAATTAAAATGGTTAAGGGTTAACCTAAGCCACTGGGTAGGTGTCAGGGGTGAGATTTGAACCTAGATCTCTCCTAATTGCCCAGCCCTTTCCCCACTTTATCATTGCCAATAGTCATTGTTTAATCAGTCCACTTCATCCACTTCTCCTTTACACTTTTTTTTTTTAATTTCTTCATTAGACTGTAATCTTCTTAAGGGCAGAAGGGTCCATATTAAAACCAAATTGTGTAAACTGCCTATTTCCTAGGGCAGATCTATGCAACTATATCCCTGGAATACATTCATGCAAAGAAAGATAAATCTATTATTACTGTAAAATGATGTCAGTGGATGTTGAGGTCACACTCCCAAGCATAAGAAGGAAGAAGATGCTGTCAGTCTTTTTAACTTGATGCCAATGACTCAGTAATTGCAAGTGACTCATGTAGGCTACCCCCAAACCACTATTTCCCCCACAAAAAATCACATATATCTTATTAAAGGAAATAATGTTGATGATAGATTGGCATCCATGTCACCACAGCAAATACAAGAAGCATATACCCATTTTGCTCCATTGACTAAACCTGAAAAGCTGTCATCCACATCTAACAGAGGCATACTTTGCCCTCTTTATTTGTTTTGAAACCATTAGAGGTGAGGGAAGGCAGGGAAAGTTGGAGAATGACAACTATTTTTTCTGGATGTCTGATTAATTCATTTTTTGACCCCCGAAGTGAAAAATAGTAAGTACCATACAAAAAAATGCTCAAGATATCTTTCTACAATTCAAAACTATCTGCTTTGTGCCATGCCCCATGTGAGGGACTACATTGCACAGAGATAGATAGGAAGAAGATCTTGCTTAGAGGAGATTAGTTATACACTGATTACTGATTAAGGGAGCATGAGACTAGCACCCAGAGGAGACCCAGGAAAAGTAGTTCAGGAATCTGGGGAGGGATAAATCGCTTTTATCAGTGGGAATTAGGGCAGAGGGGTTGCCCCAAAGAGGTGGCAGCTGAATTCAATTGGATTCATAAAGCATTGCTAAATCACCTACTAAGTGCTAGATACTGTGCTTAGTGCAAAGGATATCAAGACAAAAGTTGATATTATCAGGACAGCTAGCTAGTGCAGTGGATAGACTAATGGCCCTTCCTCCTAAGTTCAAATCCAGTCTCTGACACTTATGAGTTATGTAATCCTGGGCAAGTCACTTAACCCTGTTTGCTTCGGTTTCCTCATACATAAAACAAGCTGGAGAAGAAAATGGTAAACCATTCCAATGTCTTCACCAAGAAACCACAAATGGGGTCATGAAGAATTGGACATGACTGAAAAATGACTAAATGACAAGCGAAACCCTCAAGAGACTGACTTTCATTTGAAATGAGAGAGAAAGACAGAAAGAGGGAGAGAGAGAAAGAAAGAAAGAAAGAAAGAAAGAAAGAAAGA
>NW_025400053.1:0-1732 GCF_016433145.1 Gracilinanus agilis
ATATTTTATATTATAGATTGCATAATAGTTTTATATGATATATAATATATTTCTATAATTGTTGTTGTTGAGTTGTTTCTCAGTCGTATCTTTATGGCCCCATTTGTGAATTTCTTGGCAAAGATACTGGAGTAGTTTGTCATTTCCTTCTCCAGTTCATTTTACAACAGAAGAACTGAGGCAAACAAAGTTAAGCAACTTACCTGGTCACACAATTAGTGTCTGAAGCTAGATTTGAACCCAGAATGATAACTCTTCCTGACCTTGAGTCTGGCATTCAATATGCTATACCTCCTAGTGGCTTATATTTATAGAATACCTTAATATAGTTATAGAATACTTTAATATACTTATAGAATGTTTTAACATATTTATAGAATGCTTTAATATGGTATATTTATCTAATACTTTTATATAATTTACATAATAATTTCATAGAATATATTTTTGTGATATATATGTTTATATCATACTTTTAAAGCAGTACAATTATATGAGGTATCCCCCAAGTCTTAGTATGCTTAAAAGCCTAATAGTGTAAAACTACACTAAGACTTAGGGGATACCCTCATGACTTCATTTCAGCCCCATAGAAAGTGTAAGGGGTTGTTACTACAGACATTATTATTCTCATTTTAGAGCAGGGTAAATTGGGCTTCAGCAAAGTTAAGTGACTCATATACGGTCACATAACTGGTTTTGGAGATAGGATTCAAACCCAGGTCTTCTTGACTGTAAGTACCCTTTGGGTCAGGCTGCATCCTACAATTATTATTGCCATTCTCAAAAGATAAAGAATCAGATTCTTAGAGAGGAGGAACGAGTGGCTTCCCCACTGTCACACACCTAGAGAGAACTCATGACCACCATTTTCTCTATTATATTAGAGTACTTTTATGTAACCAAGTAGCACACTTGCTTATTTGAGTTTCTTTGGTCTTAGTGAGTCTGCTCTTTGTTTTTCCCCTTTTTCTGATAATAAGGATCTGAGTGACAGACAAACACTCCCCCTTTCTGGTCTGTTCCACAATAAAGACTAAGAAAGGAACTAAAGGTCTTTAATCCATCTATTTTCTTTTACAGAAGAGCAAACTGAGGCCCAGAGAGGTTAACTTATTTATCCTAGAACACAGAGGTATCTAGGGGCAGTCTAATATTTGAGATCAGGTCCTTTTACTCCAAATTCAGCATTCATTATACTCTACTGAACTGCCTCTCATGGGTCAGCTACATTATATTTAAGATTCCCAGCTGCTCTGACATTCTATCATTCAATTTGTTTCTCTTCTGGGTCAACAGGATTATAGCTGGGGTCCCAAATAATTAGCTCCATTTTTATGGCAGAGGAAAGAAAGCCTATTGTACAAACTCTAATATGCATTTGGATAGAGAACCAATGAAAACTAATCTATCAGGATACAAATCCTGGACAAGCACAGCAAATGGGTGAAGAGTTGAACCCAGCATCCAAAAAGGAGAGTAGAGGACAGGAAACCACAGCTAATTTAATGATCCTCAGCTTCGATGACATGGAAAGTGGCCTTTCTTTTTAATACCACCAATCATCTTGGTCTCTTGCTTATCCATTAGTCAAAGAACACGACAGTCCCTGAAGAACTGACACAGAGAAGGAACCAAAGGGCTTAGATGCTCATGGTGGACAAGAGCTTCCTGCAGCATGCAGTAAATGGGGCATATCTAAAGAGAGGTTCAATAAAGGGTGACCTCAAAA
>NW_025400054.1:0-3545 GCF_016433145.1 Gracilinanus agilis
CAAAAGGTGGACTTATATAAGTATCACTCTTCAAAAAGTATCTATTGGGGGCAGCTGGGTAGCTCCGTGGAGTGAGAGTCAGGCCTAGAGACAGGAGGTCCTAGGTTCAAACCCGGCCTCAGCCACTTCCCAGCTGTGTGACCCTGGGCAAGTCATTTGACCCCCATTGCCTACCCTTACCACTCTTCCACTTATGAGACAATACACCGAAGTACAAGGGTTAAAAAAAAAAAGTATCTATTGCTACATTTATTATTTTTGGGCTCTGCTCATTTTGTTCTTCATAATTTCATGTAGATCATTCCACATTTTTCTAAAATTAATCTGTTCATTATTTCCATAACCATAACTCCATCATATTCTACCACAATCATATGCTATAATTTGTTTAGCTATTCCCCAAATGATAGACATCCTCTCAATTTCAACTTCTTTGCCATCACAAAAAGAGCTGCTATGAATATTTTAGAACATATAAGTTCTTTTCCTTTTTCTGATCAACTTAGGAAATAAATGTAATAGTGAAATAGCTGGGTCAAAAGGTATACATAGTTTTATAATACTTTGTGTGTAATTTCATATTGTTCTCCAAAATAATTGGACCAATTCACAGTTCCACCAACAGTGTATGAGAGTCCTCATTTTTCCACATACCTTCCAAATTTGTTATTTTGTCCTTTTATCATTTTACCCAAACTAATATGTGTGAGATTTTATCCCAGAGTTATTTTGATTTGCATTTCTTCAATCAACAATGATTTAAAGCATTTTGTCATGTAATTATATATAATTGATGTTTTCAATCCAAAACCCTCTGCTATCAACTGGTGAATGCCTCATATTCTTATATATTATAGATATGAGACCTCTATCCAAGAAAATGTCTATACGATTCAAGGCCCAGCTTACTGCTCTCCTAATGTTGGCTGCATTAGTTTTATTTGCACAAATTTTTTTCAATCTAATGTACTAAAATTATTTGTTTTACAATTCATACTACTTTATATTTTATGTTTATTCATAAATTATTTTCCTATCCATAAATCTGATAGATAACATATTCCCTATTCTTCTAATTTGCTTATGATATCTCCCTATATGCTTAGGTCACATACCCATTTTGATCTAATCCTTGTAAATGCTTAAGATATTGACCTACATCTAATTTCTGCTAGATTGCTATCTAGTTTTCCCAACAATTTTTACCAAATGGTGAATTCCTAATCTAAAAACTTGAATCGTTACTTTTGTCAAACACAAAGATATTACAATCTTTTACAACTGTTCATTGTAATTATGTTCTTTTCCAATTATCTACTTTTTTATTTCCTAATCAGTAGTAGATAGTTTGGATCAATACTGCTTTATAGTGTAGTTCAAAATCTGGCACTGCCTAACTTTTTTTATTAAATCCTTTGATATTCTTGACCTTTTGATTTTCCAAATGGAGATTGTTGATATTTTTCCAGCTCAATAAAATTTTTTGGCAAATAAATCTAATTAAAAGAGATAAACATAAAAACTGCATTATGTTAGAAAGTACTGTAGATAATCAAAAATCATCAGTAATAAACCTATATGCATCAAATGTTATAGCATCAAAATATTTAAAGGAAAAGCTAAAGGAGTTACAGGTTATAAGTTATAGTTATATATAACAAAATTGTAATAATGTGGGATTTTAATTTTCCCTTCTCATAGTTCCATAAAGCTAACCAAAAATAAATAAATAAATAAATAAAAAGAAAGTAAAAAACATAAATAAAATTGTAGACAAGTGAGATTCTATAGATGCGTGGAAATAATTCAGTGGGAATAGAAAGGACTATCTATACCTTTTTTTCTGACAGCACATGTTACCTTTACAAAAATTGCCCATATGTTAAAACAAAAACACTCTATACATAAATTCCGAAAGGCAGAAATATTAAATGCATCATTTTAGATCATAAAGCAATAAGAATTATTTTTAATAAGACACCATGGAAATAGAATAAAAATTCATCAGAGCCTATATAACTTAATCTTAAAGAATGAATGAGTTAAAGAACAAGGCATAGAAACAATAAATACTTTTGTTAAAGAAAATGATAATAATAATGAGACATGGCCTTTCTGTTTTCATTCAACTCTCAGCTAAAGGTATACCTTATGTAAGAATCCTTTTTGGCATTAAATAAGTAAATTAGTTTAGGCAGGATTGTCATTGTAATTATATTGACTCTGCTCACCCATGAACAGATAATATTTCTCTATTTAAATCTGAGTTTATTTTTATAAAAGATATTTTATAAATATGATCATATAGTTTCTGGATTTGTTTTGGCAGATTATTCCAGGTATGGAGCTAGCCAGTAAAAATACACAGTTGGGAAAGAAGTGTGTGAATAGCAAAGAAAGGGATATCATAGGATCACAGAATGTTTGGAAGGAAAGAAGGAAAGTACAAGGAGAATGGGAATGCGAAGGTAGGAAGAGGCAGAATATGAGGTGTTTTCATAGCCAGGCAGAGGCTTTTATCTAATCTTTGAGGTAATAGCTAGGTAACCACTGGAATTTGTTGAATGGGAGTAAAAGGGTGACATGAGCAGACTTGTTCTAAGAAGATCAATTTGGAAGTTGAATAGAAGAGAAACAACTCAGATCTTCCTGATTTTGAAGCCATTTCTCTTTCAACAAAGCCACTCCAAATCTCAAAGAGATAAAGGAGTCTTCTTCTCATATAAAATAAATAATAGGTGATTTAAACTATGAATGGAGAAAACCATTCATTTATTCCTGTCATGCAACCAGTTCAGAATATACCTTGCTACTATGACTTATCCCATATCTTTCCATCTTTGCCCCAAGGATATGATCAGAGTATTTGTGAAATTTGTTGCTGACTAAAGCATCTCTTCTGACAAGACATCTCTTGTGACCAACTTTATTGTATTTGTAAGATAGAGTAGACATAGGCATTTATTCTGTGGCCATGTAGTTGGATTCTACAGCACATAATTACTGAAACTATTACCTCATCTTATTAGCACAAAGCCCTAATTAACTAGTGACTTTTTTTACTAAATATCTCAAAATATTTCTTTAATTGCAATTTATTTTGGAATTATTGTTATTAAGCTTGAAAAATAAGACTAAAAATTGAAATAATACTGAATGATTTTTTAATAGTTGGATCCAAATCACATGAAAATTCCAAATAAACATTAGTCCCAAAGCATCAGAGTTTATTATTGCTCTTCATAATTCATATAAAAAGTATTATTTCCATTGTCAAAACCTAAAATTATTCTCTATACATAGCAACTTTTTTCTAATGATACCCCAAATATATTGAATTTAAACAGATCATATATAGGCAGTATCAAATACCCCATTTTTATTAAGAAGTGACTGGCATTGCACTAAATAATGTAGGCAGAAGACAAAAAATGAAACACTTTCTATCCTAGAGGTACTTATTTACTGAGAGGAATATTACTTCCTGTTAGGCCAGCATGGTGTAGTGAGAGGAAGGAAGGAATGAAGGAAAGAAGGAAGGAAGG
>NW_025400055.1:0-3840 GCF_016433145.1 Gracilinanus agilis
AACAACCCTGTGGAAGAGAGAGGCTACTAAGACACCATGGTAAGTAACGGGTTCATGTTGGAAAGGGAAGGGAAGGAACACTGCTGGTTTTTTGGGATTTGGGCATTTGGGTTCCTGCTGAAAGCTGCCAATGATCAATGGGGTTGCTTGGTGGTTTTCCTCATGGTCTCCATGGGGAGAGGTAGCCTGATATAGTGGATGGGCAGCTGACCTGGGAGTCATGAAGTCCAGGGTTCTAGTCCTGCCTCTCATATATATCATTTGTCAATTTTCTGCTTAATGATCTCAGGCTAAAAGCAGCAAAGCAGTTCATCTGTTTTGGTAAAGACAATTGTGCCCTGCAGCCACCTATTATCCATTAAATCTTAGATATGTTATTATTTTTTAACTCAGTTATAAACTGTCACTTGGCACAATTCCTACCACGGTGTGGCATACCTAAAGTCTCATTGCCATAAAGCCTCTCTCCCAGAGTCCCACCCCAGCAAGAACCTGCCACTCCCCCAATATGCCTGGACCCATTGTCAGGCAGCACTTACTCTGTGTCAACATCCCCTTCCCTGTCAATTTCCCTCCTTCTTTGCCAAACTTCTTTTCTCTCCAAAGAAATTTGTTCTAAGTACAAGAATTCATAGTCCTGATCTGACTGCAATTGTGGCATGTGAATGAGATGATACATTGAGAGCCTTTATGAAGTGACAAATACAAGGAAAGCAGGGAAATGTGGAGAAATTTGAATGATGATGCAGAGTAAAGAAATCAGGAAAATAATTTCTATCTACTGAATCACACGGGAAACCCAAAATGTGTTTATTCTTAATAATAACAATTTTATTGTGATAACATTCAATAGGCTAAAGCAGTAATAATAGCTATCCTTCATATGATATCTACTATGCACCAGGCATAATTATTATCTCATTTGATCCTTATAAGCCCCATTGGGAGCTGTGTGCTTTTATCATCTCCATTTTACAGTGTAGGAAACTGAAGCAGAGATAAAAGTGCCTTGGCCAGGGATACACAGCATTCTTTTTTTCCTGTCAGAGCAGTGAGTTGTCTAAGCCAAATTTGATGACTTCTCCTCCAATGTCCTAATGACTGAGTTTGTTGTAGTTTAAAAAATACTGAGGCTTTTCTGTCAAAAACAGGAAGAAAAAGAAAACTAGCTCACATTTCTTTAAAAAAAAAACTTCAGGCAGATGAGAGGAGTGGATCTTACTCTTTTCATCCATGGAGCTTACTGACCCACTCCTTGTGGTTCTAGAGCACGAGGGGCAGGAGTCCACATCACCTTGGGCTTTTGAAGACAGGCTTGAGCAGCATGAGAGTGATTATCATGGCCCTTCTCTCTTCAGTTCAACTGCCCCAATCCTGGGGACTTGTGCTCACCACACAGTGGTGTACAGGGGAGGAGAAGAGCTGGTTGTAGAGGCTCCAATGTGGAACCACCTTTTTCCTTTTGCAGATAAATACTAAGATCTATTCAGAGGAAACCTGCTGGGCCTCAGGGTTCTCATTCTCACTGCTTATTCCATGTGTAGCTGAGACTGAGCCATAAAGGAAGGGTTCATTGCTGGGAAGAGGGTCTGCATATTGGGTGGTTAATGTTGAAAAAAAAAAGATAAGATGTTTATAATTCTTTAAAAAAAACCCAGTTATTCTTCCAACTGACTAACTTTTCATTTTCCCTTCTTAAAAAAATAGAATGCTGTACTAGGTGTTCTCTTTACCTGGACTATCATTGTGACATTATGTGATGCTCAGTGCACCTTTACTTGGTTGGAGGCCACTATAGAGGGTCCAGCAAAAGGTAAATCTTTGACACTATTTCCTATTTCTAGGGATAGGACTATTTGTTTAGTATGAAAAGTGACCGGCACAGGCTTGAATAGTGTATCTGTGTCCATTGGACCCAAGATCCATGGGATGGAAATAGTAGGCAAAGGGTGGGAAAAGTTGATTTAAGCTATAGATGTGCCCGAGATGGAGAAAAGAGGTAACTACTGAAACACACATAAAAGGTCTTTCCTCCCTAGCCTGCTTCTACCCTAAAATGTCAAGATATGACTTCTATGTATGAGATGCTTCTAAAAGGAAGCATGGTATAATGGTGAGAGAGCTGGGATTGGGGTCAGGAAGACCTGAGTTTAATTCCCACCTCTGGCCCTGGGCTTCCTTTGGGCTACTGAGCCAATCAAGAGACCTCTCTGTGGCTCAGGCATATAAATAGTCACTCAGTTCAACAAGCATCTGTTAAAGATCTCCTGGGTGCAAAATGTTGCAGCTTCAAAGGCAGAATTAATCATGGGAAGAAAATTACGGTGAAAAGAAAAAGAAATCTTAAGAAAAATTCTTGCCTTCATGGAGTCTATGTCCCACTGTTAATCTGCTATCACATATCTTCCAAAGAAGAGTATTGAATATTTCCAGTTATTACTATGAAGATTTATTAAATGATTTTAGGGCTGTTGTTGACTTGATGGGCTGTGAAGTGTTGGAGGATGTTGCCAAGGGAAACATAGAACTTCCTTTGGAAGTCTTTAAAACGGCCCAGATTAGAACAACTACATGTCTCATAGGATAGAGTGCTAGGCCTAGAGGTGGTAGATCCTGGGTTCAAATCTGTCCTTAGATACTTCCTATGTGTGACCCTGGGCAAGTCCCTTAACCCCCATTATCTAGCACTTACTGCTCTTCTATCTTGGAAGGGATACACAGTATTGATAATAAGATGGAAGGTAAGAGGTTTTTTAAAAATGGCCCATATTTTCCATTGTTGGGATTCTTTGATATAGCATTCAAGATAACCTTAAGAGCTTGGCAACATCTTTTCTAGAGACAGTATTTGCAGTTTAACAAACATATGTTCTGTCTTAGGTTGCACTGATGCTCAAGGTGTACTGCACCAGTTTAACACTGTTTGGAAATCTGATAATTGTGAGATGTGTGTATGTTCTCACGAAGGAATGGATTGCTGTAGCATGTGAGTTCAAAGAGAACCCTAAATGGACAGACCTGAAATCACAGCATCCCCAATTTGAAATGGCCTTCTGGGGCCATGGAGTAGAATTGGTCTGGGACCTAGAAGCCCTTGCGTAATAAGTGGCCATTTGGCCTTTTTTTGAAGGTCTTTAGTGAGACTTTTCAGGATTTGAAAGCTTTCTTCACTTTGCACTTCAAAACAGACTCTTCTAAACCCTCACCCAGAAATCTCAGTTCTGCCCCTTGAGGCCAAGCAAGCTGAGGAAGTCTCTTCTCTCTTCCCTGAGCCAAACATTTCCCTTCTTTGGGCTGAGATTCCTGCATTGACCCTTTTAGGGCACTTTTTAATTGTTTCCATTTTGATTCTCCTGTATATATGCAATGGAATATGATATTCTGGATGTGATTCTTCAGGACAGGGTACAACAAGTCTTTAACCTCCCCCATAGAAACAACGTATAGGGCATAGGGTTGGTGTTGTAAAGGTCTGAGTTCAAAACTTTGTTCAGACAAATACATTTTATCACTTTGATAGTGGTCTAAGAATTTTATGTCTTTCAGTCTCTGTTTCCTCCTTTAAAAAAGAGGAGTTTAGAGTTTGTTACTCCTAATGTCCCTTCCCTTTTGAATGTAGCATCTATAATACTTTTCCATTTAAGTTCTATTAGTCTCCTATATTCAAATCCCAGATGAGAAACTTATTATTCACGTGACTCAGGACAAATTTAGTGTTTATCTCTCAGCTTTAGTGTATACTAATTAGCACCTACCCCTAGAGCATTGGGCTCTCCATCTATACATGTGGGAAGATTAGGATGAATCCAGATGTGATTGAGGAGAGAGGGTGGTTCATGA
>NW_025400056.1:0-1868 GCF_016433145.1 Gracilinanus agilis
CTTATTTACCTTTTCATCTTTCTCTTGATATTTGTGGTTGAGTGTCAAACTTTCCATTTAGTCCCGGTCTCTTTTGTGCAAAAGCTTGGAATTCTTCAATTTTGTTGAATGCCCATACTTTCCCCTGAAAGTATATGGTTAGTTTCGCTGGGTAGTTGATTCGTGGCTGAAGGCCCAGCTCTCTTGCCTTTCTGAATATTGTATTCCAAGCCTTGCGGTCTTTTAGTGTTGAGGCTGCCAGATCCTGTGTGATTCTTATTGGTGCTCCTTGATATTTGAATTGTCTCTTTCTGGCTTCTTGTAAGATTTTTTTTCTTTAACTTGAAAGCTCTTCAATTTCGCTATTATATTTCTGGGTGTTGACTTTTCTGGGTCCAGTTTAGAGGGTGATCTATGGATCTTTTCAATGTCTATATTGCCCTGTTGTTGTAGAACTTCAGGGCAATTTTGCTCAATAATTTCTTTTAGTATGGAGTCCAAGTGTCTATTAATTTCTGCCTTTTCTGGAAGACCAATGATTCTCAAGTTGTCTCTTCTAGACTGGTTTTCTTGGTCTGTCACTCTCTCATTGAGATATTTCATGTTTCCTTCTATTTTATCAGTCTTTTGACTTTGTTTTATTTGTTCTTGTTGTCTTGAGAGATCATTGGTTTCTAAATGTTCGATTCTAGCCTTTAAGGACTGGTTTTCGGCTTTAATGTTTTGGTTTTCGGCTTTAATGTTTTGGTTTTCGGCTATAATTTTTTGGTTTTCCTTTTCAATCTGGTCATTTTTGGTCTTCAGTTGACTTGTCTCACTTTCTAATTGTGAAATTCTGCCTTTTAAACTGTTATTTTCTTGGCAGATTTCTTCCATCTTCCTCAGCATTTCATTTTTAAACTCTTCCATAGCTTGTGACCAGCTTTCATTTTTTGGGGGGGAGGTTTGGATTTTTGTTTTCTCTCCTCTGTTGCCTGGATTTTCTCTGTGTAGAAGTTGTCCAGTGTTCCAGAGTTTCTCTTGATAGTCTTTTACTTCTGGGCTTCCTTATTGCTGGCCATTGTTAGCCCCGCCCCTTTTCCGCTTTGTCTTTGCACTCAGGGTCTGCCTGTGCCTTGCAAGCTCCCGGGGTCTCTGGTCTCCTTGTCCTTGGGGTCAGGCCTCCTGGTAGTTCCAGGTCTGCCCCTCTGCCTGAGGTTCCTTCAGCAGTCTTTGGGGTTGCTTCCACTGCTGGGCTCTGGTCCGCACTGGGTCCTCACTGGAGGTCCAAGCCTGGGCTGGAGATAGTTATTCAGTCCTGTTTTCACACTTGTGCGTCGGCGTTGTGGGAGGTGTGGGGTGTGGGGGTGGGGGAAGGGCTTCTTCCTCTCGAGTTTTAGTGAGAGCTGTTTCACCCCTTTATAGCATGGAAATGCCCCGATTTGGTGTACCTTCAATGCTGTGCCCTGTTGTGGGGTTCCTTCGTTCTTCTGGACTGGTTTTTATTTCCCCTTGAGGAGTCCTGTATGCTTCGGTCAGGAGAAATCGAGCAGCTGCTCCTTACTCTGCCGCCATCTTAACCGGAAGACCTCAACTATGTTTCTTGCAAACAACATATGGTAGGATTCTGGTTTTTAATTCACTCTGCTATCTGCTTCCATTTTATGGGTAAGTTTATCTCATTTACATTGACAGTTATGATTACTATCTGTGCTTTCTTTTCCATCTTGTTTTCCTCTTTTAATTCTTCCCTTTCTCCTTATACTCTTTCCTTCCACACAAGTATTTTGCTTTTAATCCCTCTCTCCATGCATTCAGAACAAGTCCAGGAAGAATCTTGAGGAAATGACTGTTGGGGAGGGACCAGAGTAAAGAGCATAATTCTGTGGAAGAGATCCCAACTGCCTCAC
>NW_025400057.1:0-5395 GCF_016433145.1 Gracilinanus agilis
TATATATATATATATATCTATTTTCAAGTTAACCAGATATATATCTATATATCTATATCAGATTTATAGATATATATCTGGTTAACTTGAAAATAGATTAAATATAATAGCCCATCTGGAAAGATTAAATAATTCCAGTACAATGAAATATGAACAGGACCAAAGGTCACTTAAGCTAGCATAATGAGCCATGTCATTATAGAGTAATTTTATATTGTTAAAATAATATGATCCCACTGGTGTGAATGCATGTATAAACAATATCAAAAATATTCATGATAAGAAATAGCAGTGCACACATTTTAGGTTTAACTTCCTACAGGGTCTGACCACTTTACTCCTTGGCGTGGTATTTAATTTGAGAGCTTAATTCACAGGTATTACATGATTTGAATTCTTTTAGTCTGAATTGTTAATAGGATTTGAAAGAGCCATAAGTATTTCCACTTAATTTTGTTCTTGCCTGAAAAGTATTAGTGAACAACCCTTCCCATGCATTTGAGATGTTTAATTGTATTTTTCTATTTCATTTTCACCCAATTGTCAGTTAAGCAGCAGGCAAACATTTTCTCTTTAAAGCTTTGTGGCAAACAGTTCAAATTGAAATCTGTGCTATAGAATTCCTGATACTTCACAAGCTGAAAATAACTTAAGAAATGTTATCCTTGGGCTATTTATGTCTGTTGGCAAAGATGATTCATAGAATATAATTATTCAACCTTTACATTGATATATTGAATAGGAGATGTCAGTCTCCAAATTATTTTTTTCAGAAGGTGAAGTCCAAAATGCATGAAGGAAAAATCTTTTGGAAACCATCTACCAAGAATGTCTTTGTGATTCGCCAAAAGCCCCAGGCCACCAGGCCTTCTAAGAATTTCTTTGTGATTAGCCAAAAGCCACAGGCCACCAGCCCTTCTAATGTAATAGATAGTAATTGTTGATACAGAAGTATAAGATCTCAGTAAATGCCATTATTAGGTGCTTAAATATTTAAAGTATTAGCCCTTTTGGACAGTTTTGAAACCATGATAATTATGGTGAATCAAATAGATATAATCTATATAGAAATGCATTTGTAGGACTAATTGAACCACACTGTGATATTTTTTTTCCAGAAAACAAAGAACAGGAATTAAGTACATAGAGAAATGGTATTGGTAAAGAAGACAGAATGCCAGACTTGGAGTTAATCAGATTTAGGTTCAAATCTTTTCCTAGAGACTTAATGGCTATGGGACCTTGGATAAGTCATGTGACCTCTTTGAACTTCAGTGTTCTAATCCCTAAAATGATTTTAGCATCTAACTCATAGGGTTCTAATGAAGATTAAGCAAAGATCTTTTCAAATTTTAAATTACTATATACATTTTATCATAGATTTGAAGCTAAAAAGATTCTTTGAAGTGACTTAGCCTACTCCCCTAATATTACAAAGGAAAAAATCGAGGACTAGAAAGGTCTAACCAATTTCCCACATATATTAAGCTTGTAAAGTCTTTTGGAGAGGATTCCCAAGGAGATATATTTTTGGATGATAAAATTATTTAAAAAACACTTTTAAATATTTCTTTGGTCATTTGAGTAAAGTATTCTGTGGTTTTTTTGTGTAAAGCAACAATAAAATAAGTTGTACAGTCTACATTTGATATATTAGGCTTATAGCTTTGGTGCCACCATCTGTTTCAGAGAATTAAGAAGTGGCAAATTTCTTTTTTTTTTAATTTAAATTTATTTATTTGGAATAATTTTCCATGGTTATATGATTCATGATTTTTCCCAGTCCTCTTCCCTCTCCACTCTTGGAACTAATAAGCAATTCCACTGGGTTATACATGTATCATTGTTCAAAACCTATTTCCATGTTATTCATATTTGCAGTAGAGTGATCTTTTAAGGCCAAAAATCTGAATCATATCCCTATCAAACCACATGATCGACCATATGTTTTTCTTCTGCGTTTCTTTTCCCACAGTTCTTTCTCTGGGTGTGGATAGCATTTTTTCTCATAAGTTCTTCTGAATTGTCCTATATCATTGCATTGCTACTAGTAGAAAAGTCTGTTACATTTTATTGTTCCACAATGTACACAATCTCTGTGTTCAACATTCTCCTGGCTCTGCTTCTTTTGCTCTGCATCAATTCCTGGTGGTCTTTCCAGTTCACATGGAAATCCTCCAGTTCATCATTTCTTTCAGCACCATAATATTCCATCACAATTAGATACCACAATTTGTTCAGCCATTCCCCAATCAATGGACACCTCCTCATTTTCCAATTGTTTGCTATGACAAAGAGTGTGGTTATGAATATTTTTGTACAAGTCTTTTTCTTTATTATCTCTTTGGGGTATAAGCCCAGTACTGTTATAGTTGGATCAAAGGGCAGGCATTCTTTTAAAGCCCTTTGTGCATAGTTCCAAATTGCTCTCCAGAATGGCTAGATCAATTCACAATGCCACCAGCAATATATTAGTGTCCAAATTTTGCCACATCCCTTCCAACATTTATCACTTTCCTTTGCTGCCATATTGGCTAGTCTGCTGGGTGTGAGGTGGGACCACAGAGTTGCTTATATTTGCATTTCTCAAATCAAGAGAGATTTAGATCACTTTTTCATGTGCTTATTAATAGTTTTCTTTATCAGAAAACTGCCTATTCATATCCCTTGACCATTTGTCAACTGGGGAATGGCAAGATTTTTTTTGTAAATTTGACTGAGTTCCTTATGTATTTGGGAAATTAAACCTTTGTCAGAGAGTTCTGTTATAACAAATTTTTCCCATTTTTTTCTTTCCTTCTAATTTTGGTTGCATTGGTTTTGTTTATACAAAACCTTTTTATTTTGATATATTAAAAATCATTCATTTTACATTTTGTAGTATTTTCTATCTCTTGCTTGGTCTTAAATCCCTTCCTTTCCCACAGATCTGACAGGTATACTATTTTATGTTCACCTAATTTATTTAATATTTCATTCTTTATATTTAAGTCATTTACCTATTTTGAATTTATCTTGGTATTGGGTGTGAGTTGTTGACCTAACCCTGATTTTTCTTGTACTGTTTTCCAATTTTCTCAGCAGAAGTGGCAAATTTCAATGATGAATCTGAAATGATCCATCAAATGAAGTTAATATATATTGTTTGGTTTTGAACAGTTTCAATGCAATATTGGAAAGTGAGGATAAAAAATTTAAACTTTGTGTTAAAATATGTTTTAATGTAAAAACAATGAAAGAAACAAGAATTGTAGATTAAAGTCTCTCACCTAGATATCAAGAATTATCTTTATTCTTTTCTCCTTTTATTATATTCATATGTTTTGCTTTATATCAGCTTTAGTTCTAAATATACAACAACTTACTTCCTGAGAAAACCATCCTTTGCAACCAAGAATTTAAAAAGAAAAAACAGAAAAAAAAACAGTTCAGGAAAGTCAACCAAAATATCAACAGAATATAATAGTATTTGTGTTGACCTATACCCTTAGCAACTCCTCTTTGCAAAGATAAGTCCATTAGCTAAGTACATTCTAAGTAATACTTACCTCTAAGTAAGAAAGAAAGAATATCTATATCCACATTTTTATACATACACACACACATATATATATTTATATATTCCACTGCATATATGTGTGTATGTAAACATACACATCTATCCCACCCAGTGTATGTATTTAGCTGGCTATATCTATCTATATCTATCTATATGCTCACTGGGGCATATAAATCTATCTTACGCAATAGAGAAGTAGAAGGGGTAGAAGATCAAAGAAAGCGAACATAACAGGGAGAGTAGTTTAAGGGAGATAGTGAACAAAAGCAAAACAGACTTTTGAGAAGGAATAGAGTAAAAAGAAAAATAAACAAGATAATAAGATGGAGGGAAATGCATAATAATTAATTATTACTGTGAATGTAAATGTGGCAAATTCAGTCATAAAAACAGAAATGAATAATAGAATGGATTAGAAACCAAATGCCAACTATATGTTATTTATAAGAGATACTCATGAAAATGAGTGAAATACAAAGAATTAAAGAAAGGGATTAAAGAAGAATCTGTTATGTTTTCACTGAAGTAAAAAGGTCGGGGTAACAATCAACATATCAAATTGAAAACAAATATAGACCTATTTTAAAGAGATAATCAAGGAAACTGCCCCTTGCTGAAAATTACCACTTACGATGAATATCAATTTTTAACATATATGCACCAAATAGCAGAGAATACAATTCTTAAAAGAAAAATTAAATGTTACAGGAACTTTCTCCTCTCAGAATTAGATGAGTTTAACCATAAAGGAACTTAGAAAGAAGTTTAAGAGATGAATGGTATTTTGGAATAGTTTGATATGATAGACCTCTGGGAAAAACAGAATAGCAATATACCTTATCTCAGCTGTACATGGTACTTTAAGAAAAATTAACCATGTATTATAGCATAAAAATTTCACAGACAAATGCAAGAAATCATAAATATGAAAAGCACCATATTGGACAAATTTGTCATAGTCAGAATAACCCCTAACTACTATGCTACATTTGAGTTTATTTACTTCTGGAACAGTCCAACCAATGAGTTCTTTCAAGATACTAATTAAAGTATTTTCTCAGTAATTCTATTCATGTTTCTTCAATAGATAAAGGTTAAACCCACTTCTCTCACATGGTTAAGTTCTCTTCACTCTCTTCAATGTACCTCACTATCTCAATCTTATTTTTTGCAGGATCCTAAAATTAGAGCTTTTCAAAAGAGTGTTTAAAGATAGTCAAATAAAGGATTGAAAGCCATATTTCAGGTATGCAATGTGGACATTTCTTTGATGAATGGGTTGAAATAGATAACCAATCATAACCCTTTACATTTTAAGATTCTTTTATATGTACCTATGAAGAAATTTGGTTTCTTGAGAGTAGAAAGTTTCCCATTTTTCTGAGGCCGGGGCTTGTTTGGAGAGATGAGAGATTTCCTATTTTAGTAATTTTGAAGAATATTCTGCCTCCCTCTCTACCACAGACAGGAAAGATATTTCATTATCTATGCTTTGGGTCAATCACCACTATTTAGTAACTCATTTTTATAAAGATTAAAAATGATAAAGGCTGAGCTAAATATAAAAATTAGTAATTTAATTAAAGCCATGCTGATAGATAAAGTCATTAGACCACAAGCTTGTAAAAATTCAAAACTGCCACTCCAGCCATTATTACCTCCTGTCTCTTCCTGAGTCTGCTGGCCAAGAGCCACTCCCTCCTAACCCAGGAGATTTAAACTCTTCTCTATGTGGAGACATAGGCTTCCCCATGCTCAAAGAACCAGAACCGGAAACCCATTGGACCACGGGAAATGTAGTTTGATAATTTCCCCGTGTCCGTAGAAAATACATAT
>NW_025400058.1:0-1073 GCF_016433145.1 Gracilinanus agilis
GAGTGTAGAAATATTTCATGTTGCTTATATTCCATAGGGAAGATGTCCGACCCACTCATGGAGCTCACAGGTTTTGAAGGGACATGATTTAGTAGCCTTGTTTCTTAACTGGTGTGCCATATGGGATACTGCCATATGGAGTGGTCGTCTTTGGTAGGTAGGGCCACACCATGATTCAGGATCACAGGACAAACAGAAGTGACTAATCCAGTCCATTTTCTCACCCCCATTTGCCAACTTTTGAAAGGTTAGAGGTGGGAAGCATGACAAAATAGAGAGGAGAAGGAATGTCCTCAAAATGAGTGTGGCTACTGAGATGTGGGGCTGTGCTTAGGCAGATGACTCTTCTAGGACAGTGGTTTCTAACTCAAACAAGAAAAGGGGCCACTAAACCATACATAAAGATACCTGAGGTTGAATGTTGTCTTAGATGGACACATATTAACATTAATCCATGCTCTACTGTGTTTTCATTTATTTTGTTAAATATTTCCCTATGACATTTTAATCTAGTTTGAGTATCACTTGATAAGTGTTGGGTTGCAATGCAATGCAAAAGTGTGTTTGACATCTCTGATCTAAAAGTTTCTTTTTGGACCAGACCTGTGAAAAGGACTGAGATGGGGAAAATCCCTATGCTTTTACAAATCAGCACTGGCTCGGCAATTTATAAAAAATTGCCTGAACATCGGAGAGTTTATGTGGCTCGCCCAGTGTCACACAGTTATTACATGTTAGAGGGCAGATCTTTGTGACTCCAAAGCTGGATTTGTATCCACTATACCATATTGCCTAATGGATAGCCAGAGAAAGAAAAGCTCCTAATTTTAAAGCACTTTTTAAGGTTTGCAAAATACTTTACTCACAACAATCTTATTTTGTAAATAAAACAAGTATAATTTAATTCCCAGTTCACGAATAAGGAAACTAGGTCTTATAGAGGGATGAAATGATGCTCTCATGGTCAAACAACCATGTCACACGGACTCCAGTCTTCTGATTCTCTGTCTCTCTCTCTCTCCCCCCTCTCCTTCTCTCTCTCTCTCCCCTCTCCTTCTCTCTCTTTCCCCCCT
>NW_025400059.1:0-1225 GCF_016433145.1 Gracilinanus agilis
CCGTGGCCCAATGACTGGGCGTGTATGCCGCAGCTCCATTAGACCCTAGAAGGGGAGAGAGACCAGGCTGCGGAGCTGGGGCCCTGGGCCCTTCCTCAACTCCGATGCCCTCCCCTTCTCCATTCCATCCCCCGCCGCCCCCGCCTTTCTTTCCAAGGTACAGTTTTCCAAGTTGCATCCTTGCGGATGCGTGGGCAAGTGTCGCTCCGTGTGCGTGCCGTCCATCCTTCCCTGCTCCTCCGCCCGCAGCCGTCCTGCCCCCCTTGCTGGTCCCATTGTCCTTCACGCTGGTTGCGGGGCTAGGGCCCCGCTTTTGCAGAAACAGGCGGTCGGGCCAACCTCCTCGCCTTTCCGAGAGTTCCAGTACCTGTAACATGGCTGCCTAGTCTCTCCTTACAGACCTGCCTGTGCCCTTGGCCAGCCTGCGGCACCCTCCAGCCTCGGTTTGCCGAGCTTCCCCGTGGAGTGGATTTAGTGAGTCCAGGGGCCACTCCCTAGCCGCAGACGGTCCCTTGGCTGTGCTGTCTCGTGAAGAAAGCGGCAGTCCCTTTCCCTTCTTTTCACCTTGGGAGGTGCCAGGCCGGGGGCTGGGGCTCCGGGCAACAGGAAGGAGCGGCCCTTGGGCCCTGTTGCATGTTTGAGCTTGACCCAATGGAGGCTCATTCACTGCCTTGTCTTTGCATCTGAGATTCTAGCAGCCGTCTGGGTAGCCTGGGCCACCCCTGCCTCCGTGGACCGGTGCTGGCCGGCCTGCAGAGTCCAAGGAAGGAAGGAAGCAGCAAACAAAGTTTCGTATTTTGTGATTTGGGATGAGAGGGCAGCCCCACTTAGAGCTGAGGGGCACCTCCTGGAACTCACTGGCAAGGCCCAGTCCGGGCTGGAGCCTGGCAAGGCTTCTGCAGCATTCTTGGCTTTTCTGTTTGAACTACCAGAGAGTCTCTCCACTGCCTCCGGATACCTCTGTGCCTAACATTTGCAGCTGTGAATAGGGTGACTGCCTGGGACTACCCTGCCCAGATGATGCAGCATTTTGGGAAGAAATTTATCTTAACAATCCAAAATGGCAGCATGCTAAATGAGAGAGAGAGAGAGAGAGACAGAGAGAGAGAGAGAGAGACAGAGAGAGAGAGAGAGAGACAGAGAGAGAGAGAGAGACAGAGAGAGAGAGAGACAGAGAGAGAGAGAGAGAGAGAGAGACAGAGACAGAGAGAGAGAGAGAGAGAGA
>NW_025400060.1:0-2217 GCF_016433145.1 Gracilinanus agilis
GGTTGCATTGTTTTTCCTTGTACAAAAACTTTTTAATTTAATATAATCAAAATTATTTATTTTACATTTTGTAATTTTCTCTAACTCTTGTTTGGTTTTAAAATCTTTCCTTTCCCAGACATCTGACAAGTATACTATTCTGTGTTCACCTAATTTACTTATAGTTTCCTTCTTTATATTCAAGTCTTTCACCCATTCTGAATTTATCTTGGTGTATGGTGTGAGATGTTGATTTAAACCTAATCTCTCCCATATTGTTTTCCAAATTTCCCAGCAGTTTTTGTCAAATAGTGGATTTTTGTCCCAAAAGTTGGGCTCTTTGGGTTTATCATATACTGTCTTGCTGACATCACTTACCCCAAGTCTATTCCACTGATCCTCCTCTCTATCTCTTAGCCAGTACCATATTGTTTTGATGACAGCTGCTTTATAGTAAAGCTTAATATCTGGTACTGCTAAGCCACCTTCCTTCACTTTTTTTTTTCATTGTTTCCCTTGATATTCTTGATCTTTTGTTCTTCCAAATAAACTTTGTTATGGTTTTTTCTAATGCACTAAAGAATGTTTTTGGTAGTTTGATAGGTATGGCACTAAATACGTAAATTAATTTGGATAGAATGGTCAGTTTTATTATGTTAGCTCGTCCTACCCATGAGCACTCAATGTTTTTCCAATTGTTTAGATCTAGTTTTATTTTTTTGGAAAGTGTTTTGTAGTTATGTTCATATAATTCCTGTATTTGTTTTGGTAGATAGATTCCTAAGTATTTTATATTGTCTAGGGTGATTTTAAATGGTGTTTCTCTTTCTACCTCTTGCTGCTGTGATGTGTTGGAAATATATAGAAATGCTGATGATTTATGTGCATTTATTTTGTATCCTGTAACTTTGCTAAAGTTGTTGATTATTTCTACTAGCTTTTTAGTTGATTCTCTAGGATTTTTTAAGTAGACCATCATATCGTCTGCAAAGAGTGATAGCTTAGTCTCCTCCTTGCCTATTTTAATACCTTCAGTTTCTTTTTCTTCTCTAATTGCTACTGCTAGTGTCTCTAGTAGAATGTTAAATAAAAGAGGTGATAATGGGCATCCTTGTTTAACACCTGATCTTATTGGAAAGGCTTCTAATTTATCCCCATTGCATATGATGCTTGTTGATGGTTTAAGATATATACTGTTTATTATTTTTAGAAAAGAACCTTCTATTCCTATAAAAGAACCTTCTATTCCTATACTTTCTAGTGTTTTCAGTAGGAATGGGTGTTGTATTTTGCCAAAGGCTTTTTCTGTATCTATTGAGATTATCATGTGGTTTTTGTTGGTTTGCTTGTTGATATGGTCAATTATGTGGATGGTTTTCCTAATGTTGAACCATCCTTGCATTCCTGGTATAAATCCCACCTGATCATGATGAATAACCCTCTTTATCACTCGCTGGAGTCTTTTTGCTAGTATTCTATTTAAGATTTTTGGGCTTCAAATGAGAAAAAGAAGGCAGGGGTGGCAATCATGATCTCTGACAGAGCCAAAGTAAAAATAGATAAGGTGAAAAGAGATAGGGAAGGTTACTACATCCTAATAAAAGGCAGTATAAACAATGAAGAAATGCAATATGTATGCACCAAACGGAATAGCTTCCAAATTTCTAAAGGAGAAGCTAGTGGAGCTCAAGGATGAAATAGATAGCAAAACCATACTAGTGGGGGACCTGAACTTTTCCCTATCAGATCTAGATAAATCAATCCAAAAAATAAATAAGAAAGAGATAAGAGAGGTGAATGAAACCCTAGAAAAATTAGAGTTAATAGATATATGGAGAAAAATAAATAGGGACAAAAAGGAATACACCTTCTTTTCAGCAGTACATAGAACATCCACTAAGATAGACCATGTAATAGGGCATAGAAACATGGCAAACAAATGCAAAAAAGCAGAAATAATCAATGTAACCTTCTCAGATCATAATGAAATAAAAATAGTTATTAGTAAGAATACATGGAGAGGCAAACCAAAAAATAATTGGAAATTAAATAATATGATTCCCCAAAATAATTTAGTGAAAGAACAAATCACAGAAACAATTAATAATTTCATTGAAGGGGGCAGCTGGGTAGCTCAGTGGAGTGAGAGTCAGGCCTAGAGACAGGAGGTCCTAGGTTCAAACCCGGCCTCAGCCACTTCCCAGTTGTGTGACCCTGGGCAAGTCACTTGACCCCCAT
>NW_025400061.1:0-1231 GCF_016433145.1 Gracilinanus agilis
CTTCTTCCTGCTCCTTCATTCTATCTTGGAATTCCCAGCTCCAGCTCTTTCCTGCTAGATACACCTTAATTCCCTTAATTCTTAATTACTAACTAATCTAATCTTCCACATAACAACTTACTTTGAAAACCTTAAATTGCTCTATAAAGGCTAGCTGTTGTTATTGGTAAAATGAAGGGGCTGGATGGGATGACTACGGAAGTCCAGGACAGTGGAAAGATCGAGGGTCTGGAATCAGATGAGCTGGGTTCAAATCTGACCTCACAGTCCTGTTACCTAGGAGGTAGTGGGCCAGTCTGCTTATCTCCATGGACCTCAGATTCTTCATTGGTAACCTGAAGACACTAGATGGGACTAGATGCCTCTAGCGTCTCTTCTAGCACCAGAGTTATAATCCTACTACTCACTGCCAGCAGCATGTAGAAAGGGACCCAGATTGGCAGTCCAAGACCTTTCCTGGGTCAAATCCTGGCTCTGCCACTTTCTTTGGGACCTTGGGCAGATCTCCTAACCTGTGGACCTGGGATCCTTCGCTCAAAATGAGGGAGCTGGAGTTTGGCGTCCTTCCTACTCAAAGAGGACCCAAATGGCATCCTGGTGTTGGAGTCAGTGGCCAGGGTCACCTAACTGGGGCTGATCAGCCCAAGAAGAGCAAGGTGTGGAACCCCGACAAATTGACAAGCGTGGCCGCTGTGTGCCAGCACTGTCTTCTGAGGGCAAGAGAGCCACCAAGGAAAGAACGAGGAGCTTCAGAATGTTGGCTTAGAGCAGACCTGGCCTTCCTCTGAAGGTGCCCATTCAGGGTGAGAAGGTAGCCAGGTGGTAGGACCAGGAGGTGGAGCCCGGGACCTGGAGTCAGGAAGACTCGAGTTCAAATCTAGCTTCAGACACTCACTGGACTTCTCAGTCTCAGTTTCCTTAATCTGTAAAATTGAGCTAATAATAATTGGGCTAACAAAGCATTGAAGAGCTGCCTTCCTGAGCTCTGTGAAGATCCAGTGAGGAAATATGTGTTTGCAAACCTTGTCACACATATCGGTGCCAGCTCTTATTTTCCTTCCCACTATTGCTTCTGTTTCGACTGTTGCTGCTGCTGCTGCTGTTACCATCACTACCACTGCCACTACTGCCACCTATCACTACAACCACCCCCACCAGCATTATTACTACTATTATCTCTACTATCACTACTGCTACTACTACTACTACTACTACTACTACTACTACTACT
>NW_025400062.1:0-1088 GCF_016433145.1 Gracilinanus agilis
ACTTCCTGGCACATATAAGACATTTCATAAAGGCATCTTAATTTTACCCTTTTATGGATTTCATACATTCTTTTTTATATATCTCTTAGAGGGAAGAGATTGCCATAGTGAATGACAATTTTATTGTTATTTCAGGAAAGTTCTTAATTTTCATGCTTGGAGGAGTATTAAGAACAATGGAAGTCTGATGATAAGAAGCTAAAATAGCTCTAAGTGCTTAGCAAATATGTCTTATTCAAAAGAAACAGAACAAGTCAACAGGAGGGGAAGAATCTAGCACTGAAGAAATATAACCTAACATGTATTATCTCTGCATCTATATGTACATGCATATTTCTCTGATATTATTTTATTTTCCCAATTGCATGTAAAAATAATGTTAGGACCTTCATTTTGTAACACTGTCAGTCCCAAATTATTTCCTCTCCTTCCCCCTCACTGAGTGACTTAGCATTTTGATGTAGGTTACACTTGAAGCACTGAATATATTAAAAAGGTATATTAGGAGTCAGAACCAAGATGGTGGAATAGCAGAAAACAGGACAGCACAACAGTACACTACAGCTCCTTAGAGATATCTAGGAATTCATCAGAACTATTTTCATGGATAAATCCAAGGTTTCTACGCATACTAGGAGATTGGTGTCACTGGGATAATACCATAAGATCATACAAACCCTGGAGGAAAAAAAGAGTTCTTGGGTCCATACCAAGTCACCCTCTTAGGAGCAAGTGCCTTCCAGTAGTATTGTCCCTCACTACCTGGTTTTGAGTCCCATATCCAGAGAGGAATGAGAAAGGGGATGTGAGCGCATATGTGAGGATGAGGATTAGTGACAAGTACTATATCATCTACAAAGACAACAGCAGTTTCAGAAAAAAGTGACATCATTATGGCTCAGATCCTGAGTGCAGAGCAGGGCTCAGTTCCAGTTTCTAGCTCAATTTGGTATCTGCAAAGGAATAATTAGGAGATGAATCTCTAACACAAAAGAATCCCCCAGTTCTGTCATCCTGAAGCAACAGTTTCCCAAGTTTTTTCTAGTGGCTGAGTCATTCTGCTACTGCTCAAACTCAAGCCCAGATCA
>NW_025400063.1:0-1982 GCF_016433145.1 Gracilinanus agilis
GGGAATCACATGGTTTGGGAAGTGGCAGCTAAGTGGGGAGTGGGACGCAGTAATGGTCTTGAACTCTAGCCTTGTGGTAGAGTAAGCAGAATCCTCAGATTCATTTCCTATCAACGGTACCGCAAACCTTCCTGGGTTTCTATTACACCTTGAATTCACTCCCTCCTCATCTCTACTTCTTACAATCCTTGGCTTTCTTTAAGGCTCAGCTCAAGAACAATACCCTATGGGAAACCTTTTCTGACCTTCCTGGTTACTAGTGCTTTCTCTCTTCTTGGATGTTTTTATATATCAAAAATAAAACAATCACTCTTTGCAAATGATATGATGGTATACATAGAGAACCCTAGAGAATCCAGCAAAAAAAACTAATAGAAACAATGAACAACTTTAGTAGAGTTGCAAGATATAAAATAAACTCATCCAGCATTTCTATTTACCTCCCTCGAAATGCGTCAACAAGAGAGAAAAGAAAATTCCATTAAAAATAAATGTAGACAATACAAAATACTTGAGAATATTCTTAGCAAAACAAAACCCAGCAATTATATGAATGCAATTATAAAAACATTTCACACAAATAAAGTCAGACTTTAACAATTGAAAGAATATTAATTGCTCATGGATAGGCTGAGCCAGTATAATAAAAATGGCAATCCTACCTCAATTGATTTAGCTATTCAGTGCCGTACCAATCAAACTACTCAAAAATGATTTCTAGAACTAAAATATTTACACATCTCCTAAATATTATATCTCTCCTCCCTTTCCTAAGCAAACTTTTTAAGGATAAAAATTATCATTTAAAAAAATCTTTGTTTTGCCAGTGGTAGATTTTTTTAGTGATCTTAAAGAATTAGAAAAGAAAAGCAAGAATTGGAAGAGCAATCATTCATGATGTTTCCTATCTAGAACTTCTTTCTGTCTCTAAAATTGATACTCACTGCTTCTTTGCAGAGCTGCTAAGGTTACCTATTAACTTCACTCTCTCTTGCTTAAAGATACTTTTTTTCTGTATGTATAAGCAACTTGTGCTGCCAGTGTTATATACCTAGGCTATTTTCTTCACAATACTGTCACCTGCTGACTATTCACTGAATTTCAGCTCTAAGGGGCCTCTGAGATTACTCCCTCCTTGCTCTTCTGAGGGCATCTAGCCCATAGCCCCAGGGTTATTTCAGCTTTTATGAATCATATCCACAACCACACTCAACCATGTAGCAAAAGCCCTTAGGTCAAGTCCATGTTTTATACTGCTTTGTTTCCTCCTAGTTTCAACTCCCTCAGGCCCAATTTGTGTTGGGGTGAGAAAATTCCTTTAAACCTCCATCATGCTCCTGGCATCTAGTACTGGGTCTATACAAATTGTCCTGGACCTTCACTTATCAAGGTTAGAAGGACTGGGTGGAGTTGGTGAACTTTGTCCAGAATTCCTGCTGACACCAAGATCTCTGTTCTCCCCAAGTCAGTACTCAATAAATGTTTGTTGATTGAATGACTTGTTGTATAATCATTACACCTAGACTTTCAGCTTTGTAGGACAATGTGGCTTATTCAAACTGGTCAAAAGTCTGTGAAAGAATGTTGAAGACCTGGTGAAGAAATGAAAACACTCAGAGCTGGCTTAAAACAATAAGAGCACAAAAGAGACTTCCTGGGGAACAATCTTTCTCTGTCTTCCAATACAGTTTCACAAAAGATTGCTACAAAGATTGCAACAAATGAGAATTGAAGCATTCTTTCTCAGAGACTGGAAAGTATAGGTTCCAATACTGAAGAAACAGGGTGGTTTATAAGTTGGTGGCATGGGGCACAGCTTTAATCAATCAATAATTATTAATTACCTACTGTGCACCAGGCACTACATCTATGCTAGGCATACAAAAAGAGGCAAAAGACATTCTGTGCCCTCAAGGAGCTTACAATCTAATGGGAGAGACAACAGGCAAAAACAAACAAATAAATATATATATATATATATA
>NW_025400064.1:0-1074 GCF_016433145.1 Gracilinanus agilis
CTTTAATTCTGGGCAAAATGCCTGCTAAGGGTTCAACCTTGGCTGTATCAGACCTCTGCATTCTTGGCTCAAGGGAAATGGGGTTAACCCCCCTCCTGCTGGATAACTGAGAGCCCAAAGCTTTTCCAATAAGACTATATTGCTTTTTAAAGAAAGGTGAGAATTATGAAAGGAATCAACAGAGGAATCTCAGATTTTTATCTTAGATATCCCACTCTGGTCTCAACCATGATAGGGAGAAAAGGTCAATATATGGCTCTGCAGGTCTGTATTGATCTTTTGATGAGGTCCAGATAAAAATATCTACTTGAGATCCTAATTTCTCTTAAATTCTCCTGACATATTCCCCCTTCTATTCAAAATAACATGAATTATTACACAGGAAAACTTTGAATAATGAAAGAAGTTATAAATTGGTTATAATCATCAGTTATAGTTGGATCTGATAGCATTTACAGATCAAATTGTTTGTTTATGGCTCTCTACAGGAAAAATAGAATAATTTCAATCCCTTTTCCATAAGAAAATAATTTAAATTCTTGAACAAACCACTGATGTCTCCTTCCTTTGCATTCTTTCTTTACCTGATCAAATTTTTACAATTCTTTCAACTGATCATCATATGATTCAGAGAAAGAAGTCCTTTCACTTAGCAGCCTTCAAATGAATATCCTCCAGCTTAAATATCAGATATCAGATATCAACATCCTACACCAGAAGATTTCCTGGATTTTTTAAACCTTAGAAAAAATTCCCTTTATTACAAGAAACTTTTTCTAACTCCTTTTAAATTCTTTATATAGATTGGCAAATTGTGCATGGAGACTCATTTAAAATGGCCCCAAATTCCACCTCTGGCCCTATTTTATCTCAGAAGCAGATCCAGAGGTGATTTACACATCTCACCATTTGAAATGTTATTTGGACATCCACCTATTCAGACACTACCATTTACCCGTGCCTATACTTCATTATTAAGATGGGATACAACCATTACCACATATATCAGACAATTACAAATTAAATTGTAAGAACTCCATGACTCTGGAGCTGCTTTTAAGGCAGGCCCCATAG
>NW_025400065.1:0-1450 GCF_016433145.1 Gracilinanus agilis
GTTTTCAATAGGAATGGATGCTGTATTTTGTCAAAGGCTTTTTCAGCATCTATTGAGATAATCATGTGGTTTTTGTTTGTTAGACTGTTGATATGATCAATTATGTGGATGGTTTTCCTAATGTTGAATCATCCTTGCATTCCTGGTATAAATCCCACCTGATCATGGTGGATGATCTTCTTAATTACTTGCTGGAGTCTCTTTGCTAATATTCTATTTAAGATTTTTGCATCTATGTTCATTAGGGAGACTGGTCTATAGTTTTCTTTCTCTATTTTTGGTCTACCTGGCTTTGGAATCAGTACCATATTTGTGTCATAAAATGAATTTGGTAGGACTCCTTCTTTGCTTATCATATCAAATATTTTGTATAGTATTGGGATTAGTTGCTCTTTGAATGTCTGATAGAATTCACTTGTGAATCCATCAGGTCCTGGTGATTTTTTCTTAGGGAGTTCTTTGATGGCTTCTTCAATTTCTATTTCTGAGATGGGATTATTTAGGTATTCTATTTCTTCTGCTGTTAATCTAGGCAATCTATACTTTTGTAGATATTCATCCATATCTCCTAAATTCTTATATTTGTTGCCATATAATTGGGCATAATAATTTTTAATGATTGCCTTAATTTCCCCTTCATTAGAGGTGAGGTCTCCCTTTTCATCTTTACTACTGTCAATTTGGTTTTCTTCTTTCCTTTTTCTTATTAGATTGACCAGTACTTTGACTATTTTATCTGTTTTTTCAAAATACTAGCTTCTAGTCTTATTTATTAATTCAATAGTTCTTTTACTTTAGATTTTATTAATTACTCCCTTAATTTTTAGTATTTCTAATTTAGTTTTCAACTGAGGGTTTTTAATTTGTTCGCTTTCTAATTTTTTGAGTTGCATACCCAATTCATTAATCTCTGCCCTCCCTAATTTGTTAATATATGCACTCAAGGATATAAATTTCCCCCTGAGTATTGCCTTGGCTGCATCCCACAGAGTTTGGTAAGATGTCTCATCATTGCCATTCTCTTCAATGAAATTTTTGATTGTTTCTATGATTTCTTCTTTGACAAATTGGTTTTGGAGAATCATATTGTTTAATTTCCAATTAGTTTTTGATTTGCCTGTCCAGGTGCCCTTACTAATTATTATTTTATTGCATTATGATCTGAGAAGGTTACATTTATTATATCTGCTCTTTTGCATTTGTTTGCAATGATTCTATTTCCTAATACATGGTCAATCTTTGTGAATGTACCATGTGAAGCTGAAAAGAAGGTGTATTCCTTTTTGTCCCTATTAATTTTTCTCCACATATCAATTAAATCTAATTTTTCTAGGACATCATTCACCTCTCTTACCTCTTTCTTATTTATTTTTTGGTTTGATTTATCTAGATCTAAAATAGGGATATTTAGATCTCCCACTATTATGGTTTTACTATCTATTTCCTTCTT
>NW_025400066.1:0-1090 GCF_016433145.1 Gracilinanus agilis
ATAATCAGCTCCCTAACTCTGAATTCTTTGTATTTGTTTTTTCATTTAAAAATATTATGCAGAGAAAGAACCCATAGGCCAGATGCCAGAGGGGTCCCTGACACACATAAAGAAGGTTATCAGACCTCAGACAGTACAAACACTGAAAATTTATGGAAGGTACAATTTACTCTCTAGTTCTTAACTGCTCCTCTTCCTGTGAAAAGGCAAAGGATGTAGAAAATCTACAGTTTCCACCTGATACTTGACCCACACCATCCAGCGGGGTTTATTGTTAAATCAAGACTCAGGAACTCTGGAGAGATCTCTCACTTAACTCCTCCTAGCTACATGGGTCAAGGACTCAGGACTGGGTATAGACTCGTGTATAGCCAGTACACAGGTATGAATAGAGTATGTGTTAGACCAGCACACTAAAAAAGGATTGTTTCTATCTGCTCTTGAGCCAGTTAAGTGTAGACCAAACTAGGTAGACCACTAGACCTAGAATCAGGAAGCCCTGAGTTCAAATTTTCTCTCTGTGACATTTTTTCTCTGTGATCCTGGGCAAATCACTTAACCTCTCCTCACCTCAGTTTTCTCATTTGTAAAATGGAGATAATAATAACATCTACTTTTCAGAACTGTTGTGAGAATCAAATGAGGCACATTGTAAATATTTAATAAATGCTTGGTCCCATGCTTCCTCCTGCCCTGAAGAAGAAAGGGCCAAAGAGAATGCTCTTCCAGTTGACCAACCCATGCTCTAAGAACATTTTTAAACCAATGCTTTTCTAATCATGGTCCTGCCTTAAAGTGACCAGTGATGGACCTCGCCACTTCTTGTTCATGTAATAAGGGAAGAAGACCCTGTGGCAGTTCCCATCAAGAGGAATATGCTGCTGCTTATTCCACACGTGTATCATGTTGTTTGCCTTCTCAGTGGAGGAGGGAGTGGATGGAGAGAGGGAGAGAATTTGGAACTTGAGATTTTTTAAAAATGGATATTAAATGGAAGAGAAGAAGGAAGAAAGAAGAAAAAGGAGGAGAAGGAGGAAGAGCATGAGGAGAAGAAGAAGAAGAAGAAGAAGAAGAAGAAGAAGAAGAAGAA
>NW_025400067.1:0-1072 GCF_016433145.1 Gracilinanus agilis
AAACTACCACACCAATGCAACCACCAACAATTGGGAAATCGGTCTTGATCAAGGACACATGACAAAACTAGTGGAAATGCGCATCGGCCATGGGTGGGGGGAGTGCGGGGGGTGAAGGGGAAAGTAGGAGCATGAAACATGTAACCATGTTAAAAATGATTAATAAATGTTAAAAAAAAAAAAAAGAAAGTTAACCCAGAGGCCTGAATCTAAGGGCAGGGATAGGAGGCTATGTGCCATGATTAGAAAATTCTCTTTCCTGTCCTTAATTCATAACTTGTATGGGGCAGGTAGGTAACACAAGTAGAGAAGACGAGAGAACCAGGCTGAAGTTAGGAAGATTTGCTTTCAAATATGGCCTCAGACACCTTCTAGCCATGTGATCCTGGGCAAGTCACCTAATTCTGATTGCCTAACCCTTGCCACTCTTTTGTCTTAGAACTGATAGTAAGATAGGAAGTAAGAGTTTGAAGGGGGGAAAAAGATTCAGTTGGCGTGTCTTTCTAAGTATCCCCTCTCCCCCATCCATCTCCAGAAATTACTTACTTTTTGCACATTCTGTATTTATTTTTATACATAAGTGTATGTTGTTTCTGTGAGTAAAATATAAGACACCTGGAAAAAAAAAAGCATCTATCATGCATTAAGCATTATGCTAAATGCTTTAGAAATATCTCATTTGATAATCAAAATGACTTGGGGGATAGTTAATATTATTAACTACATTTTAAAGTTGAGGAAGCTTAGGTACACAGCAGTTAAATGACTCTTGCCTAAGTTCATACTGCTACTAAAAGTCTGAGGCTGGATTTTAACTCTGGTCTTCTAGGCTGTAGGCCTAATGCACTACCACCTAATTGCCTAATTGCTAGTTAATGATAGTCAAAATTTTTAAAGCAATTCATGTAGCTCCAAAATGTAAATAGATATCACTTTCCAGATCACTGAATTTGAAAAGTCACATGGCCCCTGGTGTTTTGTCATTTATTTTGTTCATTTTCATGACATTATTTTTCTTCTTTTAGTTCAACCAAATGTCCATGGAATAACTAAAAAATGAACAAAAACATAT
>NW_025400068.1:0-1060 GCF_016433145.1 Gracilinanus agilis
TTTCTGTGTATTGACTTATAGGTGGAAGATTGGTAAGGGTAGGCAATGGGGGTCAAGTGACTTGCCCAGGGTCACACAGCTGGGAAGTGTCTGAGGCCGGATTTGAACCTAGGACCTCCTGTCTCTAGGCCCGGCTCTCAATCCACTGAGCTACCCAGCTGCCCCCTCATCATTTCTTATATAGCACAATATTATTCCATCACAATCAAATACCACAACTTGTTCAACCATTCCCCAATTGATGGACATCCCCTCAATTTCTAATTCTTTGCAACTGCAAAAAGTGCTGTGATAAAAATTTTTATACAAATGGATCCTTATCTCTTTTCTCTGACCTACAAAGCCACATTTCTTACCAGACAGATCTATGATATGCAATTACAGTGACTTCTCTATTAAAAAATTCTCAGGGAACAAAAGCAACTTGGGCACAGCTTATTGAAAGTTTCTATTTTTCAGTGGGCTTCACCACATCAGGGAAGACAGAAGCTGAGAAAAAAGAGAAAGTAGTGGCACTGTGTTGTCAGGCCCAACAGAAAGGGAGGCTCAAATACTGACATAAACATAGCATGGTCAACTTGGGAGTGGGGATATATCATTCAGGTCAAAGCCAAGTGTGAGCTCCCTGGGCATTCTGAGAGAGAAGGGAGTGAGTTCCTCATGAAAGTTTGTGACAAAAATGGGTTTTGTCATGTAGGTTGCTGTAGGCATTCACAGATATTCCCAGCCTACCTCCAGCCAACCTTTTTTTGTGACTCAATGCTAGAACACATCAAGGATGAGGAATACCATGGCTTCTTCCAACTGGGTGGCAACCCAATGCTGGAAGGGCAATCCAAATGATTCCTCCGTTCCACTATCAAGTCTATGTAGATCAATCCCAGATCTATATTGAGTCTTAACCTCTCCAATGAGCTCTGATTACACATGAATAATTGCCTTTAAGGGGAGCTCAGTGGCTCAATGGATTGAGAGCTAGGCCTAGAGATAGGAGGTCCTGGGTTCAAATCTGACCTCAGATGCTTCCTAGCTGTGTGACCCTGGGCAAATCTCCATCAAC
>NW_025400069.1:0-1076 GCF_016433145.1 Gracilinanus agilis
TAGTGCAATAAGAGTTACAAAGCACATTACAAATATTATCCATGGGATAAGCCTGAGAGTTAAATACAATTATCTTTTCTATTCTTATAGATGACAAAACTGAGGCAGACAGTTTTTAGGATGTAAACAAAAGTCTTTCTGACTCCTGGCCCAGCACTCTAACCATTGTATCACTTGGCTGCCTTCAGTAGCTCTCCTGTCACTTTGTTCTTGACCCTGAGGGCTGTCACATGGGAAAAATATTCCCAATCTTGAAAGTCCCACCTTGAAATTTCTACCTTGCCAGTAATCATTATCATATAATTTTGCATGTGCTGGTAGAAGGTCACAGTGGCCGTGGCCATGATTAGGTAGAAAGGATGGGTCATATGAGACATTGTCTGGGGCAAATCCTTTGAGAGAGAATTTTTTAAAGTTTTGTTTTCATTAGTGTCTGGTTCTCGTCTCTTTTTAATGTTGCCTGAAGTTTCTGACCACTGTTCCAATGCCTATTTTCTGACTCTTACTTTGTCCTCAGAATGTGTTGGCACCAAGAAGCTCTTTGGTCTGATTCTGCCGTGGTACTGTCCTTGATCCTTGGCACCATGTACAGTAGATGGAGAGTTGGTTTGAGAGTTAGGAAGACACAGATTTAATACTATGTCTGATACAAACTGGCTGTGTGATCCTAGGGAAGTCGCTTAACCTGCCAATGACCCATGCATCTCTCTAAGACTATAACATGCAGAACAATTTTAGGTCCATATTGGTACAGGGGGATTTTCATTCCTAGAAGATTATTACCCCAAAAGAATCTTAGGTCCCTATCAAAGAATTCCCCCCAAAACATAATAACAATTCATGGACGTCACATGTTTCTTTTTTTAAACACTTACCTTCTGCTTTAGAATTGATACTAAGTATTACTATTACTATCATCATGAAATATCTGTTCTAAGGGAGGAGTGGTAAGGGCTAGGGATTAAGTGACTGACTTGGGTCACAAAGCTAGGAAGTGTCTGAAACTAGATTTGAATCCGTGACGTCCTGATTCCAGGCCTTGTGCTCTATCCACTGTGACACCAAGCTGCCCCTCC
>NW_025400070.1:0-3584 GCF_016433145.1 Gracilinanus agilis
TATATATTTATTTATTTATTTATATACCAAAGGCCATTCATTTTCTGATGAATCTCTATGGCAATGTAAAGTCACTGAAACTGACACTGGACAAGATAATATCGTATGTTCCAGTGGTGCTGTTTGTAATGTTTATGATGCTCAAGATCTATTATACAAGCAAAAAAAAATGTGTTTAAGTTACTAAACAGAGAAGCAGTAACCCAAAACAATAAAGAATTAAAGATACTGGCACTCACATTAAAGGATACTATGGAACAAATACAGCAAACTTTAAAAGACCACAAAGGGAAACTGAGGCAAACAAAAATAACTTAAATGAGAAAGATAATAAAGGTTCTCAACCAAATGCAACTGAGAAAGAGGGAATTAAGGAACCAAGCACAGCTGCTGCTACATTACTACCACTTAAGGAACTGACTTATCTGCAAACAGATACTGGGATAATTCATCTAAAGACCCACAAACCATTTAGTCCTAGTGACCTGGTGTTATGATTAAAAATGATGATGGTCGAGATCAAAAGGAAGAATAGTATTTTAATAAAAGCCATGCTGATAGAGATAAACTGACCACGCGCCTGTAAGAAAAACCTATTCCAACCTCACCTCAGCCATTTACCTTCCTCTCTCCTCGAGCTCAGTAACTCAAGAGGAAGCTCCAAGTCACTTCCCCCTAATTTCAAACAGTCCCTCACCTTGAATACATCATCCAAAACCGGAAGCCCATGAAACCCGTTGGACCACGGGAAATGTAGTTTTAAGGACCCCCACAGGTCCACAGAAGTTTGTCAAACACTATATTGAGGTTCAATCCTTCCAAATAGAACCCCAGGTGATTTTAACTAACACACTGGAAATATTGAAAAAAAAAACAAAAACTAATGCCTAGTTATGTTTTATAACCAAATCAGTTCATTAAGGAGTTTAAAAGGGCAATCAAACTCTATGAGCCTAACTTTGAAGATACTGATCTTTTATTGTCAGAGCTGTTTACAAAAACAGAAAAAGAGCAATTTATAAATGAAACACTAACAAACCCATCTTTAACCTCATGGCCATCCAATGCAGCAGAACTTGATGTAAATTCTGTCCAAAACTTCCTCTACTTAACATAGGTGAGGCAATCTTTAATTGAAGCAACAAAAGTATAAGGGAAATGCCCTGATACCTGGTCTAAATTTGGAAAAATTAGACCGGATCCTGGGGAGAACCCATCTAGTTTTCTAGACAGAATTGTAGAAAATGCCAAACATCTCCATGGCAAAGACACTTTCAGATCAAGCTCTAGAACATATTATGAGACATTTTTATCAAGGGAAGCTGTAGTCTATTTAAGAATTACTTTAAGCTCCACTGCCCAACTTGGGAGGAGATGGGACTGGAGGAATTAAGACAGAGAGCTGTATATGTGTTTACAGCTCATTAGGAGAAAAAGAATGAGGGAAGAGATTAGGAAATGCAAGAATTAAAAATCAATTGAAGGACTAATAGAAAGCTTAAGGAAAAGGAGATAGAAGAAATAAAGACAATGGCAATTTTAAGATCATATAAACCCAGACAGGAATATGCCCCTAGACAGCAGGGATCAAATCAGCCTGTATAACAAGCCATACCATTAGATCCCAACTAAACAACAATAATTATAACAGGAATGGGAATGGTGATTGTAGACAAAATAGATCAACCTACCAGAAATACAACCAACAGAACCAAAGGCAGAAACAGGGACAATGCTATAGTCATGGGTGCCAATCAACTGTACAGGCCCCCAATTTGTGCTCTATGCAGTAGTACATAAAAAATTGTGAATATCCTAAAAATTCATCAATGGTAGCAGCTGGATAACAAAAAGGGCAAGCTACATTATGAAGGTTTACCTTAGCCAAGGAAGCTATAGAAATCCCAAAGAAAAGTGAAAACAGACTCTTTCATAAGGTTCTTGCATGCTTTTTTCCAAAGTCTTTTGCAAGATCCAAATGAAAAACTTGAACATGGAATTTAGCAGAGAAGAATAACAGGACAGCAACAAAATGACAGTATTGCAGAGACTGCAAAGAGTTGTACAGAACAGGATCAGACAAGGGCCAGATATTTGTAAGATAAAACTGAGTCATAAAACAAAAAATAATGTCATATTTAGATGCATGCAACATTACAGATATAAAGAAGAAAGAAGAGATTTATCAGACACCAGGAGAAGGGGAAATTCTAGAGAGAAAGTATTTTATATCCAACATGCACATATATAGATGACATGTTCCACTACTTGTATGAAATCTGAATTGTTAAAATATTCATGCAGATAAATAAATATTCTGTGTTGTAGGGGAAATATTAGATCCATAAGGCCTTATTTGAATAGACAGTTTGTTTGAGATAGCCTGTTTGAATAATATCAGAGAATGCATAGGGATCACAGCAGAAGATAGGATAGGAAAATATAGAACATACATTACATGAATTACATATTGCACAAATGAATAGCATTGTAAATAATTGTAAATAGTGTAATATAATTAATGTTCATATAATACCCATGTAAGTATGTAATTAGATGTACAGATTATGTAAAAAGGTTGTGCATAATTAGAATAGGAAGATAGTTCAAGGTTCAATGTAAAATTTGGTTAAATGTATTAGTAATGTGTAGGTTAGAAAAACCCCTGTTTTAAATTGTTCAGATTAGACTCTTTTAAAAGGCATTTTGCATCAATCATTTAGTCTAATTAGATTAGGTTCTGAGTTAAAGCTTATGCTCCATTGTGTTTTATTGTAAGCTTATCTAAATTTCTTCTAGTGGATATATTTTTACAATTTTTTAGATAGTAGTATATTATGTATTAGTATTGTAGTATAAAGGTTAGATAGCATTGGAAGATTTATCTGGATGCTTAACTTTTAAATTTTATTGCATATAGTATTATTGTTACATTATATTCATATGTCAGGTTATTTTAACTTTGCAAATGTTATGCTGACTTTATACTTTGTACCAACTTTTGTAAATCCCTTGCTTTCCCTTATGTTCTTTTATTCAAATCCTGAACATAAGCTAGTTAGAATAGAAATAGTTTAGATAGAGTAGAAATTTATTATTTTGGGGGGATAAAACTATAGAATAAGTAAAACTTAAGGTAAGTTAAGGGGAGTGTTAAAATATAGACAAAGGCAAACGTACAAAAGACTTGGGGGAAAAGCTTGCAAGAATCCTGTGGAAGAGTCTGTTTGCAAAGGCAGATGACCTCACACCTGGAACCATTTGGGGTCATATTCCAGAATAAGAGGGAAGGATAAGGAGGAGGACAGAGAGTCCCAGGGGGTGCTTTTGCCTTGGGATGCTGTGAGTGGGGGAAAAGGAAGAAAGGACTTCTAGTGGCCATTTTGATTGGCTACAGGGATTTGGGCTGAGCTCTGGACCTACCTGAGAAGATCCAGGAATCCAGAGACACTTTACCTGATCCCCACCCTTGTCCTGATCCCATTTTAGTGCTGAGACCCAGTTCCTGGACATTTCATGTGAAAGACGTTGCCTGGACAGAATCTGTCTGCCATACTCTGAGCCAGACCAACTCTTGGCTTAAG
>NW_025400071.1:0-7536 GCF_016433145.1 Gracilinanus agilis
TTTTATTTTTAATATATAAAATATAATCTAATTTTAAATATCCAACTTTTAAATATTTAGGGACAATTATTCATCAATAGGACATTAGGCCACAAAGAATAGAAATTCATAGAGATTGCTTAAAAACTCTAAATGATATTTAGTAATTGATAGATGATATTAATTGACAGGCATTTTTTATTAGTAGTTACTCAGATTAGAAACAGATATAAGCAATTGATTGGTTCTGATCTCTCCCCACTCATGCAAGAACAAATCCAAAATTTATTTGCACAATCCCTACTATGGCAAATTGCTTTTGCAGGTTTTACTGGAAAAATTGATAATCATATTCCTAGTAACAAACTCTTTCAATTTGTAAAATTAACCCCAATTTTTTCCCCAAAAATTACATCTATAAACTCTATTGTTGATGGTCTGAATATTTTCATGGATGCATCAAAACGCTGGAAAGCAGGAGTGGTCGTGAACAATCATGTAATGTTAATGCACGCACAATATAATTCTCCCCCAAAAGCTAAGTTAGCAGCAGTCAGGAATGTGCTTAAGGACTTCACAGAACCTTGTAACAACATATGTATTTCCTTGTATGTTGTCAATCTGTTGAATTCTTTAGAAACAGCAAAAATTAAACCAGTGCAAAATTAAACCAGTGCAAGATTTAGAATTATTTCTTTTGTTTTGTACCATACAAACTGCGATCTTGCAAAGGCAGAAGAAATATTTTATGATACACATTCATTCTCATACGAACTTCCCTGGACCTCTGTCTGAGAGAAATACAAAAGCGGATAACTTAGTGATCACTGCTTTTCAGGAAGCGGTTAATTCACACTCTCTGTTGCATCAGAGTGCCAGAGCTCTTAAATCTCAATTTTCTATAACCAGAAGTCAAGCCGAGGAAATAATCCAGCAATGAATCTTTCTCTTCACCGCCCCCCCCCCAGCAGGAGTGAACCCCCAACATTTAGAAGCCAACCAACTATGGCAAATGGATGTAACACAATATGCTCTTTTTGGAAGACTAAAATACATATATGTAGTTGTGGATTCACATACAGTCTTGGCCATAATTCAGAATGGAGAAAAGACATGTCATGTTATTGTACATCTTTTGGAATCTTGCACATTTGGGCACTCTGAAACAGATTAAAACAGATAATGGAACTGCATATACCAGCAAAAGATTTGCAGAATTTTGCAAATTATGGAATATCATGCATAAGACTGATATTCCAGGAAATTCTACAAGACAGGCAATTAGAGAAAGGGCTAAAAGAAATTCAAAAGGCCAAATTCCAAAACAAAAAGGATATTATCAGACAATTTCCAAGAGAAAAAGATTTAAAAAGGCCCAATAAGTTTATCACTTGGGATCGAGGTTCTGCTTCTATTTTCACAGATATTAGAAATGCATGGAAGAAAACCAGAATCATCATGCTTTGCCAGAGAAGGCCAGCCCAGAGAGCAGAGGAAGCAGATGTCTGTCCACCACCACCTATAGGACAACACCACAGTGACCAAACCATAGAAGAACAGCAGATTCATCTATATAGCTAAGGCACAGCCAATGACTTGAAGACAGGTCTAACGAACTATCCTCATCGATGAATTTTTACTGAGAGGCAGTCCATCTGACAAAAGACTATTATTATTTTCCTTACAAATATTCTGTTCTCTATGCCTATGGGTACTTATAGTAAGATCAATTCTTTTTATGTACCTAAGAATTTCAGATTTGTATTATAAAATATGTAACTTGCAATTATTTTGTTGGAATTGTTCCATATCACACAAATTTTATCAAAAAATATACTTGGAAATGTCATAACAATACATTGGATACTGTTCACTTGTAACAGAAATTGTTTATATTGACCAAAATGTATATGTGATAATTCTCTTAATCTGTTTATTCACAGTCTGCAGGAAATCATGGCTATACTAGACTTTTAATAAAAACAGCATGCCTTTAGTGAATAAGGCTTGTATAAAAACTCATTCATCTTGAAATTGCATTTATAAAAAATAAATCTCTCTTTTAAATGGTAAGGGGATGAAATAGTTCAGCAACCAAATAGGATCTTATGATTTGGGGGATTTTGGTACTTCTTGGAATCTGCATTAGTTATTATACCACTATTTTTGGAAAAGCAGTTACATGGTGAAAAAATCATGTACACTCACAGTGTGGATAATGGACAAGTTAAAAGGGAAAGAGATCTCATTTTTCAATGAGAAACCTTTGTATTGTCCCTCTCCTTGGCTAACACATTGTGACATGGAATGTGAACTATGAAATTATGATTTTTTCATTATTATTATTGTTTTTCTTTAATATTTGCAATAAGATATTTGATTTTTTCTCTTTTTTCTTTTCTTTTTTCCTTTTTTTAGTACTTACAGTACATTGAATCACTATTAATGTTTTTGATTTTGAAGGATAAGTTTACAATATCTATTAGCCCCAATAGCTATACATACCCAAAAGCTTGAGACTATGGAAACCTGCCATTGATTGTTAAGTACTATGAGATTTTTACTAATAATTGTGTCTGGTTTCAGAATAAGGGATTACAAAAGAACCACTGCACATTGCCGAGAAGCATGAGGTCAAAAGACCAATAATCCTAGTGGGATATATAAGTATCTGCTACAAGACAATGCATTTGTTTGGAGGTTGGAGGAAGCGGCATTTTGACAATTCAGGACTCCTTTGTGCCAAAGTTCCAACAAGCACCTTGGTGTTGCTTTCACTTTGGCTCCCCTATCCATCCCTGAGAGTGAAGATAAAATCAGACCAGGGAGTCATACTTACCTTTTACCTCAAACCATAGTTCCTTCTCTTTTAGAATTTGGTAATTTTCTGTAGTCCTGAATGCCAATGGATAAAGTACTATATTGCTACAATGGTCCTACAGGCTTGTGTGACAAATATCACTTTAATTAGGGCTTGCTAGTGATTTAAGGACGTGTTACAGATTTAATTTTTTTTACTTAGAATTTTATACACACACGATTTCATTTTATATTTTTAAAATTATTCTTATATATATTTTTATATACAAAATTGAATTTTTCTCTTTTATTTGGGAATGACCTCTTGCAAGTGGGATATTAACTGGCATTTGAAGGTAGACAGGAAAGTTAGAGAAATCAGGGAAGTCAGGAAGTAAAGTCAAGGAGGGAGAATATTCCAGTTACCAAAGAGGGCCAGTGAAAATACATGGAAATGGAGATGAAATGGCATGGGTGAGAAATAGCAAGGAATCTCTGATATTGCTAGGTCACAGATACATGGAGAAAGATAAATTGTAACAAGATTGGAATGTTGGGAAGGATTCATATTATGCTTTGCTTTAAAGGTTAAAAAAAAGGATTCTCTATTTGGAGAATGGAAAAGATAGGGAGTCATTAGAGTTTATTGAACAGGAGAGTAAAATGGGTAAGCCATTTTTTTCCATTGCAAAGCAGTTTCCCAGAGCTACTAATACTGGGTCACTGTTTCTAGAAACAAGCACGGAGGCCATAGCTATACTCTCAATCCTCTCTTCATGTTACTGGACCTCTTTTTCTCATGTTGCCTGGCCCTGCCTCAAAGCATGTAAACTTTCACAAAATGGTGGCAATTATTGCTCTTTAGAAGCCAGCACGGATGACATCACTAAAGAACAACTAACCCAAGTTCCCTCATTTCCTTAGCTTGGCAAAGGAGAAAATATATTGGAACCATGGCCAGAATTCTTCACTTTTCTTGTTTCATGGACTCTTTAGATGATCCTGGTAAAGCCATTGAACCCCTTCTCAGAATCATGTTTCATTGCCCACATTTACAATTGAAGGAGAGACTAAATTTCACCTAGATATTATTAGAAATAAAGATGTGATTTTTTTTTCTCATCCAATTTCACAGACTTCCTGAAATCTCTCCATGGACTTTTCTGACCTTAATCACCTGACTGGGCAATTTCAATAGCCTTCTGATTGTCCTCCCTGCCTCAAGTCTCTCCCCACCTGAAACTACCCACCACTCAACAGCCAAAGTGAAATCATGTCAATAGAATTTATTAAGCACCTACTATGTGGCAGACTAAGATCTAGGAATAATAAAGATGCTTTACGTGATAATACATGTATAACTCAGATTTGAATTGCCTGCCAGCATCTGGAGGGGGAAGGGAAGGGAGGGAGGGAGATAAGTTAGATCATATAATTTAAGAAAACTTGTGTGGAAATTTGTTATAACATCTAATGGTAATAAGTAAATAAATATTAATTTCTGGGGATACAAAGAAAGGCAAAATCAGTCTCTGCCCTCATCATCATGGGATGATGTCCTGACCTGCACATGAATTGGATTTAAGTGAGGCACAGTGGTAGCAAAGACCTGGAATCTGAAGGGATGTCTATCCATTGGGGAATGGCTGAACAAGTTGTGGTATATGATTGTAGTGGAATACTATTGGACTATAAGAAATAACAAACAAATGATCACAAAAAACCTGGAAAGACTTATATGAAGTGATGCAAAATGAAGTGAGCAGAACCAAGAGAACATAGTGTATAGTAATTGCAATAATACATGATGATCAACTATGAATGACTTAACTATTATCAGCCATGCAAGGATCCAGGCAACGACAAGGGACTCATGATGAAAAAGACTGTCCACTGCTTATAGAAGGAACTGATGAAGTCTGAATGCAGATGGAAGCAATCCATTCTTCACTTTATTTCCTCCGTGAATTTTTCCCTTGTGTGAGCAAAAGGTGTCTTTCACAATATGAACATGGAAATATGTATTGTAGAATTAAAAAAATATTAAGTAAGGCACAGTCATGGGCCTCCTTCTCTTCTGGAATCATCAAAGTTTAATGACAAGGCAAAAGTCAGGACAACTGATGTTGGCTTGAGATGGAGGGATATATTAATGACCTTGGTCTCTGCAATGTCTGACCAAGCTCAAAGGGCTCCACAGCACCTGCTTCAGCCACCTTCCTGGCTTTGGGGATGAATTGTTTTCACCTGCTCATTCTGCCAGGGGAAGTCTTTATATGTTTGGGGTAGATATCTCCTAGAACTCATTGATGGGTTTGAGGAGATCATTGATAACTATGAAAAGATGAGTTTTAATTGAATGATGAAGCTGGAAGCCAGACTGTAGAGGTAAGAAGAAAGTAAGAGGAGAAAAAAATGGAGACCCTCATTGTTGGCAGTCTTTTCAAGGATTTTAGCCCCAGTAGATTGGAGAGAGATAGGATAATGGCTAGATGAATGATCAAGTGAAAGTTTCCTGAGGATGAGGTAGATATGAGCATATTTGTAGGCAGCAGGGAAGCAGCCAGTAGACAGGGAGAGAATGAAGATTAGTGAGAAAGTGAGGATGATAAAAGATGAGAAAATAGGATCATTTGTCCCTGTAGAAGGGTATACTTTGGGCAAGGAGAAAAATGCTACCTCTCTACCTGAGAGACAAGAATGAAGAAGGTAGTGGACGAAATCATCTGAGCCATATGAAATGAGTGGGGTTGAAGAATGAGCTCTGGAAGAATGACCTCAATTTTTTCTTCAAAATATGAGACAAGATTCTCACTGAAGAGGCTCGGAGAACAGGGAGCTAGGGGAGGCTTGGGGAAAGATGAAAAGGTGTGAAAACCCAGGGTGAAAAGAAAGTAGAAAATTCAGAAGGGAAGGGGGGTATACCTGTTCATAAAGAATGGACCAGGCCAATCTTTCAAAGGAGATTGAGAGGTGAATAGAGAGACAGGAAGAGAATGAAGAAACAGCAACTTAATGAAAAGTAGTTTCAGAGAGGAGCTCGAGGATGGTGAATAGTCAAATACTACAGAAAGAGAAGGATATGTAACAAGAAAGGACTCAGAAAATCCTAATGACTACTAGGGGAAGAAGCTCATAGAGAAACACAGGTTGTGGAGGTGAGGGGTTACATATGAATAACCATAGAGACTGAGTTAAGGTACCCGTGTATGTCTGCTGAGAAAAGAAAGGCTTTGGAGAATAAGCCCAGAGAGATAAGAGATAAATTCAGGGCACAATTCTCTTCTCTTTTTCAGGGTTTTCTGACACCGTCCCCCACCCTGACCCCAGCTCTCTTTAGAGACCTGGTTACCTGGCCAAAGGGAAGGATTAGCTGAGGGAAAGGTCATGAGCAGATCCATTCTTGGATATATTTTTAGCAAGTCACACCAGAGAATGTTCCAGAGGACAGCAAGTTCATGTGTGAGAATGGCGTAGAGAAGTCTCCAGGGTTAGGAGACAAAATGACATCTCCCATTCAAACATCTCTCTCTCCTCTCCCCTCCCCAACCCCACCACCCAATATACATAATCTTTATCTCTTTTTCTTTCTTTTTTTTTTTTTTCCTATTTCTTTCTGTCACAAACTTCTCCATCTTCCCTATTCTTGGCCTAATGCCCAGGTTCCTTGCCCTAGATGGCCCAGTTGGATGGGATGGGGGAGACACCTCCCTTGGCTTTCTTTATCTCTGTTCCCCAAACATGTCCTGTCCTGACTCATTGCTGCCTTCCTTATTGTCCCAGCATCTCCAATCTGCTGTTCGCCCTCTGGTGGTTTCTTCTTGATGCTGTCAACATTTTTCTTTTGTGGTGTTTTCTGGTTGCCAACTGACTGAGGGACTCTTTCCTGCTTTAGAGTTTCATTTACTTTCATTTGCAATAGGAGAAAATAAAAAGGGCCACCCCAAGCACACTGAGAACTATGTTCTTAGAATGTTATCCTCAGCATTTTCCTTTTCAGTCTAAGAAGCATATGCTGGGCACTTCCCAGGAGCTAGCTAGGAAGTGTAGCATAGAAAAAGAGATCTAAGAAGCTCATGAATAAACTATTTGGGAAGATACCAACATTTTAAAGACAACAAAGAAGTGAGTGATTTAAGTTCTCCTGTATATCATGGTAGAGAAAGTAAGTGAGCAGTGGAAGTTCCATGTGGGTTGAGGGATGAAGACTTGATAGATGATCTGGAACTTAAGATAGACATGGCAAATGGAATTGATCCTTTTCTCCTACTTCAGGCTCTGGAATACTCTGGATCTTTCTCTATACTCTCATCCAAGATCAAAGTTTCTTAGATCTGACCATCAGATTTTTTTTTCCAGTTGGAAATTATTTTGGTGGCTAATACATCCTGGACCTTCACCTGGTTAACACACAGTCTGCTCCAAAACTTCTTTTTCTCTCCTGAAGCGGCCTGTATTGCTTCTCAAAGTTCTTCATCTCCTACCAGGCGATCAAGAGAATTCTTGTAATGGATTTTCCCAGTCCAGGAAAAGGACTTGCTTTCCCATCCAGAACCCAGTCAAGACAGTGATGAAGTATTCAGGAGAAGCAAGGAGCTAAGTGTGTGTCTGGCAATAGGGTAGTCCAAGGATCAAGAATTATTTTAAAAAGGAAATATGTTGGGCTGACCAGGGCACTCTCAGAGGTGACACCTCGGAGGCTGGGTTGGTGTTTGAACACCTTAGAGTGCTGTCAAGTTTGTGAAAATCCCCACTCTC
>NW_025400072.1:0-1204 GCF_016433145.1 Gracilinanus agilis
CCCAGCAGCTTCTCAGGTTTATCCTCACGCTCAGGGTCTGTCCACGGTCTTTTGGCTCCTGACATCTGAGTTCTGGTTTTTTCCAAGGTCAAGCCCCCTGGTGGGCCCCCTTGCTTGATCCTCTGCCAAAGGTTTCTTTACAATTCTCAGGGCGCTGCTTCCACAGTCGTATAACTGTCTGCACTGCTTCCCTACTCAGGGTTTCAGAGCTTTAGCTAGTGGCTGTGTCTGCCTCCACCCATGCCTCCACCCGTGCCTGTGCTCTGAGCCAGAGCTCTGCGTCCTGCGTCCGTTCTCTGCATCCTGCTCCCCCGCTTAGAGTTCGTGTGTTTTCTTTAGCTTTTTGGGGTCCTAAGTCTTGCTGCTCTCAGGAACAGGCCCCGGAGCTGCCAATGACTCGATGGGTGCCCCAAACTTGCTCTATTTCTTTTTAACTGGCTTAGGCGCTATAGGTGGTGTGTGTGGAGGGGGTGGGGTTGGGGTGGTTGCTCAGCCCGCAATTAAGTGAGAGCTGTTTCACCCCTTTATTGCATGGAAATGTCCTGATTCCACATACCTTCCACACTGTGCCCTGTTATGGGGTTCCTCTCTTCGTCTGGACTTGTTTTTATGTCCCCTTGAGGAGTTTTGTGTGTTTCGGTCAGGAGAGGTTAAGAGCTGCTTCTTACTCTGCTGCCATCGTAACCCGGAACCCTGGATATCATTTCTAAGGAAGTAAAGTTATAGAAATGAAGAGAAAAAAATAGGAAAAAGAGGAGGAGAAAAGGAAAAATGGATAGAGGAAGAGGATCAGAATGAGAAGGGGAAAAAAAGCAAAAAGAAGAAGAGGGCAAAAAGAAAAAAAGACAAAATAAACAATGATAAACAAAATAATATACTTGTAAATATTTGGTACTTAATACTTTTATACAAATTGTATCCCCCAATAAAGCATAAGCTCCATAGGGAGAAAGTCTACCTTATTTTTATTGCATCCAGCAAAATTCATTGTTTTCTGCTATGAAGGTGAGAAGATAGCAGAGTCCTGGATCTGTGATTCCATCAATGTACCAAGCTACCATTGAGGAAATAGCACCTCTAGCATTGCTTATGGGAATTGTTTTAAAACTACATGACTATCTTTAAGAGTTGAAAGTTGACCCCAATTTGTCCTTACATTAAGGTAAAATTTCTATCAACTCTCCCAGGATTCCTCTTACATCAA
>NW_025400073.1:0-1822 GCF_016433145.1 Gracilinanus agilis
TATATATATATATAGCTAATAAAATAAAATATTCTATTACAAATAAAATAAAAACAATAATAAAATAAATCAAAAATTCATAGTTCACATTCCATGACAATGTGTCAGCCAAAACAGTGTCCAACTTGTCTTTGGACTTTTTATAACAGTACTATCTCTGATCCAGTCATAGGAGGAGAATAAATAAAAAACCAATTTGGAGGGCAGCTGGATAGCTCAGTGGATTGAGATCCAGGCCTAGAGATGGGAGGTCCTAGGTTCAAATCTGGCCTCAGACACTTCCCAGCTGTGTGACCCTGGGCAAGTCACTTGATCCCCATTGCCTACCCTTACCACTCTTCTGCCTTGGAGCCAATACTCAGTATTGACTCCAAGATGGAAGGTAAGGGTTTAAAAAAAAAAAAAAAGAAAAATCAATTGCATGTGACAGGATATAGTCGATCAGTGTCTATGGAAAGTATCTGTTTTACATGTGAGCAATGAATCCGAGAGTCCTTGTCTCTGATTTTGATAATTGTTATAGTTAACAGTACTTGAAATGGCCCTTCCCAGGCAGGCTGAGTTCCTCAAGTGCATTGGAAGTTCTTTATATACACCTTGTCTCCTGGGTGTAAGTCATGAAGTAAGAAGTCTATAGGTCTTGCTTGTATTGCAGCTCCAGATTGATGGATTTCTTGCAGTTTGCTCTGTAAGTCCTATATATATGAAATAACAGAAATGTCCCCCTCCTAGTAATGATGTGTATGTAAGAGAAAAAGGCTTAGCCTGTATATGGGGGTGTCCAAAAAGCATCTCAAGTGGTAAGATATATAGATCTCCCCTGGGCCTGCTTCAGAGATAAAATAGACCTAGAGGAAGAACTTCAGGTCATTTTAGGTGTCTCAGTGCACAATTTTCTAATCATAGTATTAAGATCTCTATTCATTCTCTCAAGTTGGCCTGAGCTCTGGAGATGGCATGGTACATGGAATTTGGTTGTGATCCCCAAAGAAGAAGAAATGTGAGACAAAACAGAGTCAGTAAAACGAGTTCCCCTGTCTGAATCAATTTGTGCTGGCAGGCCAAAGCAAGCAATAATCTTTAAGAGCACCTTGACAACAAAAGCCACTGTGGCTTGGGTACTAGGAAATGCCTCTGGCCATCTGGTCAGTTGATCTACTAAAATGACCAGACAAAATTTATAATGTCCAGTCTTGGGCATAGTAATAAAGTCAATTTGTAAATGCTCAAAAGGTGGGTAAGCCAGCGGACACCCACCAAAAGCTTTGCCACGAAATATATCTTGATTATATGCTTGGCAAGTTGGACAGGATGCACACACTTTAGAGGCTTTGGTAGTTATACCAGGGGCTATCTATACTCTTTTAACAGAGTCTACAATGCCCTGGGTGCCAAAGTGACCATTCTTGTGAACAGATAAGCATAATTGGTGATAAAACTTCTAGGAAGCAGGGATTTTCCTTCAGATGACACCCATACCCCATTGATCTATTTTGCTTTAAACTTTTGTTTCTAGTTTTCCACTTTCTGTTCATTATAAGAGAGGAATAAATTTGAGTACTTCCTAGTTGTCAAAGTTAAAATCAATTTGGGTCCTTTTGAGGCAGCGAGCTTTGCTCTAGTATCTTCTGGGTGGTTCCCTCTAGAAACAAGGACAGTTCCACCTGTATGGGCAGAGCAATGAACTACAGCTAGGGCTTCAGGTAGATGGAGAGCAGAAAGAACTTCATTAATGATCTCTACATTTGTGATACATTTTCTAACTGAGGTTAAAGATCCCCTTTGGAGCCATAGCATACCCACTGCATGACATATTCCAAAG
>NW_025400074.1:0-1559 GCF_016433145.1 Gracilinanus agilis
AGAGAGAGAGAGAGAGAGAGAGAGAGAGGAAGAGAGACAAAGACAGAGACAGAGACAGAGAGAGACAGAGAGAGAGAATGTCACCCTCTAGAGGATGCAATCTAAAATGAGATACAATCTCTGTCAAAAAAGAAGCAAAAAAAAAATTTTCTTAAGGATAAAAAGGAGGGGGAACCAAGGAAAAGGGAAATACCAGGGGGTGAGACATATAATTAGACTCTATCCCTTTCCCCAATTCCCAGAGGCCCATCTTTGGGTTCCTAGCGAAGGGCCTCAGCCCAGACTAACAAACCATGGCCTACAGGCAGCTGCTGGATTCTGTCAGAACCCCCAAGGCCTGACCAGAGATGCCTTGGAGCCAGTGTTGGCAGAAAAGTGATTTGAACCCTGAGCTCTATGTGAGTGCTATTTTTTTTTAATTTGGTTATTTTTTCCTATTGGTTATTATTTCCTATAGAATGACTAGGAGTGGTCATTCTAGTCTCTCCTCAAAGTTAATCTGATTATCCAATATGCTTCTGGTGGCTCCTTCCCATGCTGACGGGGCCATCAGAATATCCCACACTGTGTGATGGTAGGGATAGGCAGCCCAGGCCTTTTCTAGACTCAGACATGGAGGCTCAGAGTCCCAGGCCTTGGTGCTGAACCCAACCCACCAGGGACACGGGTTCCTGTTCCTCATAGGGTAAATAAGGCAGAGGGCATGTCAGTCCAGCTGGACGCTGCTAACCTGCAAATGTTTATTCTTGCCTTCTGCCTCTAGACAGCAACACAGGAGGAAAATTCCCTACAAGAGGAAACAGGGAAAAGTAAAGATTCAGAGTATGATTGTGATACAGACAAAAACATGCTGAATTCAAAATCAGAAAAACAAAATTCAAATTGCAGCTCTACTATTTGCTATCAATCTATGTAAGCTTGGAAAAGTCTCTTATTCTGTGGGCCTCAGTTTTCTATGCTGTTTTAAAAAATCAAGTTGAACTAGTGGTCTCTTAAGATTCCTTCTGATTTTAAATTCCTCCAGTGAGGAAATTCCTTCTACTGATGCTTATTTGGAAGTGTTCAGCCAACATATAGTCTTAGAAAGTTCTCTAGGGCCCTTTTGAGAGGTTAAAATGATTTGTGCAGGGTTCAATAGCCAGCATGTGTCAGAGGCAAGACTTGAACCCAGGTCTTCCTGAGTCTAAGGCCAACTCTCTATCAACTGTACCATGTTAATTTTTATTTATATTTTATTATAATATTAAATTAATAAAATTAATAAATAAAATTAATAATAATGTATGACATTATTAATAATTGTTAACTAGTTGATTTTATATAGTAAGTTCTATATTTTTCATTTGAAATATCCACAATAGAGAGGCAGCTGGTGGCTCAGTGAATAGGAGAGAGAGAGAAGAGAGAGAGGGAGAGGGGGAAGAGAGACAGAAGAGAAAAGAGACAGAAGAGGAGAGAGAGAAGAGAGATAAGAGGGAGAGAGAGAAAGAAAGAGAGAGATAGAAGAGATAGAAGAGAGAGATAGGAGAGAGAGAGAAATAGGAGAGATGAGAGAGATA
>NW_025400075.1:0-6092 GCF_016433145.1 Gracilinanus agilis
CCTTCCTTCCTTTTTCTATCCATGTTTCAATATAGAGAATAGATACCAATAGCAAGATAAATTCTGCACACTCAGAATATGGAAAGGTTTGATTCATGGCTTCATCACCTTGAACTGTGGATTCTATAATGTTTTCTTTTCCCAGTTGACTGACATCCTTTTGGCTCAATTTCACTCCATTTAGAACACAGCTACTCATTTATTGACCAAAAAAAAAAACAAATACTAACATTCTTTAATATCTCTATTCTTGCTTCTAGCTCATCCCAAGATTGATTTTACCCAGAAGCCATTATACTCCCTAGAGTTCAACTGAGGAATAGTTGTGGGGTATCAGTAATTATGTCATTTAAGTATAAATTATCCACTCTGAGCTCCAGAGCTCTCTTTGTTGGTATATCAAGTGTTTTACTGAAGTATCATTGGATGTTAAATTAACATAAATGTGATTATATTTTTTTTAAAGAATAGGTTAATTTTTTGCTTTTGTTTTTAACCTAGCTAACTATGTCTCACTTAAGATATGCTGCTATAAACTTCAAATCAGTTCAATTCAAGAAATATTTATTGAATGACCCATATTTGCTAGGTACTGAGTTAAATTCTAGGAATACAAATACAAGCAGAAAGAAAGGGAGACCCTGCCCTCAAGGAGCTGAGCTTACATTCTAGTGAGGGAGAGGATAACAGATAAAAGAAAGATCAGAAAATATAAGGGAAGAGGTGAAGAGGAGGTGGGGTAGAGAAAATCCACACATAGTGTTATCCTGGTCATCATCCTTAAAATGGAGTTTCTAGGAGGAACCAGTCAATTAGAGGAAAAGACCACAAGATGGAGGGGACTTCCAATGTAAAAAATACAGAGATGTAGTGAACTTCCATGTTGAAGAATTTCATATAAAATGGTAGAGAGAGTGAGAGTTAAGAGAGGAGTGTAGAAAGGAATAGATATTAGATATTTTGTTGTTAACTTGTTTTTTAGTCTAGTTTGATTCTTTGTGACCTTATTTGGGGTTTTCTTAGCAAAGATACCAAAGAGGTTGGCATTTCCTTTTTTAATATGTAATTTAATTTATTTTAAAATTTTCCCACATTTTATTTTTTATACTTTTTTTCCTGATTACATGTAGAAAAAATTGATAATAATTTTCTGACATTTTGTAATCCTGGTTCTCCATTCCTCTATTCCTCCCTCTTCTCCAGATAGATAGCAGGTAATATGATATATATTGTACATGTACTATCATGCATCATATAACTATGTTTATCATACTGTGAAGAGACATAGTACTTATACAAGAAAAAAATTCATGGAGGAAATAAAGAGTGGCATGTTTCAATCTGCTTTTAGACTCAAACAATTCCTTCTATGGTAGTGGTTAGCCTTTTTCATGATGAATCTCTTGGAGCTGTCCTGTATCCTTGCATTGCTAATAGTATTTCCTTTTCTAAAGTGTTATGAATACAAAGATTAAAAATGAAAGAATTCCTGCTCTTATGCAACTTAGATTCTATTGGACTCGTGTGTGTGTGTGTGTGTGTGTGTGTGTGTGGCAGCACATATAAAGATACATATATAATAAATACATGTATAATAAATTAAAGTAATTTGAGGAACATTAATAACTGAGGAGTCTAGGTCTTCTTTAGGAGTTGGCCTTTCACCATGCTTTGAGGGAAAATGAGGGGATTCTAGAAGGCAACAATGAGAAGGGAAGGTTTTCTAGGTATGAGGGATGACTGTACAAAGCCCTGGAGTTGTTATATCATGTATAGGGAATAGTGAGTAAAGCAGTTAGGCTGAAAAAGAGAATGTGATGAAAAATGAAACGATAGATCACACACAGGTCAGAGCCTGTTTTGATATCTAAAAAGGTTAGAGCTAAACTGTGAAAGATTTTAAATGTCATAGAGGAGTTTAGATTTTTTATTCTGGAATCAATATGGAGACAGTGAACTTTCTTTATGAAACATGGGAATAACATAGTCAGACCTATGCTTTAAGAATAACCCTTTCGGGCAGCTGGGTAGCCCAGTGGAGTGAGAGTCAGGCCTAGAGACAGGAGGTCCTAGGTTCAAACCCGGCCTCAGCCACTTCCCGGCTGTGTGACCCTGGGCAAGTCGCTTGACCCCCATTGCCCACCCTTGCCAATCTTCCACCTATGAGACAATGCACCGAAGTACAAGGGTAAAAAAAAAAAAAGAATAACCCTTTTGCAGATGTGTGGAGAATGGATGAGAGAAGGGAGTCTATGGAGGTAGAGAGCCCAATTAGGAGGCTATTAGAATCATCCAGATGAAAGGGAAAGCTGGCCTGAATTAGCATAGGAAGACAGATACAAAAGAAGTTGGGCAGGTAGTGTAATGGACGGTTACTGGGAATGTTAACTATTACTATTTGTGGGTTCCCACTGGGGTGAGAGAGACAGGAATGACAGATGAACAGGACCCAACAAGGTAGGGAGACCAAGTTTAACTACTAGGAGGTTACAGTTACTGGAAATGGCAGTTAGGCTCCAACAGTCACTCAGCCCACCTAGGCAAGGGCCTATGGAACCAGCAGGCAAAAGGTAAAGGTTTATAACAGTTTTTAATCAGGGACTATATGATAAAGGATGGGGATTGGGATTCTACACTTACAAGTTAAGGGCAAACCACAGGGGCAAGGGAAGGACTTAACTACACTAAACTAAGACCTAAACCAAACAGGGCCTAGAGAAAAAGCAGGACAGGAGTGAGTATCCTCACAACAGTAGTGTTCAGCCTCATTCCAGTGATGTTTCTGCTCCTCCTGGACCACCAGCTGCACTCTTCCAGGTGGGTAGATTCTGGGAGCTGATCCAGCCTAAGTTGACCTGCAACTAAGGTTGGGATCTACCAAAATCTCCCACAAGTAGGTGACAGTCTTTCCACAAGATCACTGGTAAATCTGGTGTCTCCTAGTTGTCAGTTGCTCCTTGCCCCAACCGCCATGGAGTCTCTCTCAGTGAGCAAGAAACACACTTCCTGCTTCTTCATTTCGTCTTGGAATTCTCCAGCCCTTCCTGCTAGGTCCAGCACTAATACTAAATTAATAACTAAATAATCCTCACAACAATAGGTAGAACTGAAAAAATTTGGTAACTGATTAACTAAAGGAGCTGAGCAAGAAGGACATCAAGGATAATCCCTAAATTATGAATCTGAATGCCTGGAGGTATGGTGGTGGCCTTAACAGAAATATGGAGTTTGGATTCTGCCTTCAGCAGTTAGGCAGAAGAAGGGAATAAGTATTTATATAGCATCTACCATGTGCCAAATGTTAAGCACTTCTTATTCTCATTTAATCCTCACAGCAACCTTTGGAGTAAATATTGTTATTCTCATTTTATAGTTAAACTGCAGAGATAAATAGAGGTTAAGTAACTTTCCCAACTATAGTTAGTGTCTGAGGTCAAATTTGAATGCAGGCCTGGCTTTCTATCCACTGTACCACCAGAGCTACCTCTTTAAGACAGTCTGACATAGTTCCTAGAATATGGAGCTTAGAGTCAATAAGATCTGGGTTTGGATCCCAACTTTGACATTTAGTACCCAGTATAACCCTGAGCAAGTCATTTAATTTCTGTGTGCCTCAAGTAACTATATGATTCATCCACAAAGCTAGAAATCTTGCCCACCACTGGTAGAGGAGGTTATTCTTGCTAACAAAATCATGGATTGCTTATCCAATATTTACTTAACATTTCTGTGAAAATAAAAATTTTAAATTATTTTTGGGTGTTCGCTCATATCTTTTATTGAATTTCATCAAAGGAAACTTCATGCTCTTATTCACTGTATATGAGGACAAAATTTGGAGAAAACAATTTGTGAGCTATTAATTTCTGCTAGTTTTATATCTCAAGTTTATTTGTCTCCCTAGCATATAGCATATTGTCTGGCACATAGGAAGTCTTTAATATATGTTTAATTTTTAAAATTTATTTTCTTGCTATAAAAATGATCCCATTAGAAATGGGTAGTTAAAAGGAGAGTTCCTTTTTCTTTTAAATAGAAAATAATTAAAATAATTAGATTTAAGATTAGCTATGTCTCTGAAGGAGGAAGGGAAGAGATGAAAACATACCTTTCATCAGAATATATCCATTTTTGTTTTGTTCAGTTGTGTGTGACTCTTTGTGATACTATTTGGAGTTCTATTGGCAAAGTTATTAAAGTGGTTTGACATTTCCTTGTCAAGCTCATTTTACATATGATGAAATCAGGGTCATATTGCTAATGAGTATCTACAGCCAGATTTGAATTTACAAGATGAAACTTCTTTTCTTCAGACCTGGCACATAGTATATATAAATATAATATTTCTTGATGGCCTTTTTCTATTTATTGCTTTCCTCAAGTACATATATACTGTTTTTAGGCTATGTCAGTGTTGACAAATCTTTTAGAGATGGAGTGCTGGGTTGCCCCCCCTCCCCCGCCTTACCCCAGAAAGAGGAGGGAGGAATTGCTCCCATTGGCTGTTGGTGTAATGACATTTTGTTATGCAATATGAAAATCAAAATGATTGACAGTTAGCTCTTTAGAATTTGGAATGAGCTGAGCTTGGCATAGGTTGGCAGGTGCAAATTCAGTTGATGGGAGAGTATAAAAGGAGGATTAGAACTGAGACAGAGATCTCAATTTTGAGAGAGGGATTGGTGGGAGGTCTTGGTTGGGTTTGGGTATGCCAAAGGTCAACTTGACATACTAGCAACCAGCACTGATCACTTCCATAGTCTTAAATCCTGTGTTATCCTATACTGAACATCCTGATTCTAATGTGCTCATCAAGAAGAAGCAACATCATTTACCATCAAATAACCTGATTCAGGTTGAAGCAGTCTGGCTCTGCCAGGCTGATAAGTGGCAAACTAATCACTAACAACTGACCAGCTTGAATACCCTGATTACCTTCAATTCATATACCATCTTTGTCATCAACAGCTTAGGCCAAGGATCTCCTATACCCCTCTTCCCATTATTTCCCTGCTTCCCTCCCCAAGCCTGTTATTATTAAATCTTTATACTCACCTAAAGTGAATGTCATCTTTACCATAGAGATTAGTGAATAATATATTCTTGGGTATTTGAGGGAAGAGGAGATTTATTTCAACTGTAGAAAGGTTTGAATCATAGTCAACCACCGTTATCCATATTGAGCCTGGATAGACAGTTAGAGGTAGTATATTCTTTTTTTTTTAAACCCTTAACTTTTGTGTATTGGCTCCAAGGCAGAAGAGTGGTAAGGGTGGGCAATGGGGGTCAAGTGACTTGCCCAGGGTCACACAGCTGGGAAGTGTCTGAGGTTGGATTTGAACCTAGGACCTCCCATTTCTAGGCCTGAGTCTCAATCCACTGAGCTACCCAGCTGCCCCCTGTGTGTTCTTAACCACAGATTCTTCACATGACTATCTATCCTGGGATACTGTTATACTGAAATTGGTTGCAGCAGATTCACTACAAATATTTCTGTGTTTCACCACCACAACTTGTGTACTATACTTAGGAATCTTTCACACTCATTCAGCTTCAGCTCCTTATAACATCAGGATACATATAACACTGGGCAGAGAGATGGGGGAAATGAGGAATGTCCTCAGGTACATGGAGAGGGGGAGGAGAACAGCTCTGCCCTGAGTCCCTCTGGCTTTCTAGTAATAAACTCCAGTGGTTGACTGCAGCTTTGCCTCCAGAGAGGGCTCTGTGTGCCTTTTTGGGCACATGTGCCATAGCTTTGCAATCATTGGGCTATGTGTTTGTCACATTGTATTGCGGTCTTTGTTGTAAGCTCTGTCCAGGACATTTAAGGATGCATATTGAAGATTACAAGAGGCAACATGTGTGGATGATAAAGAGATATTCTTGGAAGCAAAGAAACCTAGGATCAAGTCCTGCCTTTGATACATACTGCCTATGTAACCATTAGCAAACCTTTTAGGGCTCCAGAGAGCTCTCTAAATTGCTAAATTGTACATGAGTTGCTCATTAATTTACATTGATGGAAGGAGTCTCCTCATTGGGAACTTCCCACCCTGTGAATTCTTCCACAGAGATGAAATAAGAGCTCT